>NC_041381.1:370262089-370390386 GCF_002162155.2 Triticum dicoccoides | reverse complement strand
CAGCGTCTCCCTGCTCCGTCGCCCCTCGCCGCGCGCCTCCGGCCTGGGCCGTCGCCGCGCCCTCCGTCCCAGCCGGCGCCGCGCCCGGTCGCCGCCGTTCCCGGCCGGATCCGGGACGGGACCGGCCGGATCCGCCTCCGCCAAGCCACCCCGAGCCCTCCACGCCGGCGCCGCCCTTCCCCACTGCTCTGGCCGCCTTCTCCGACGAGATCCGCCGACGCCTCGTGATGCGTGCCCAGTCAACCCTAGATCCGGATGGTAATTTCTGCTAAGTCCCCGAAACTCCTGATATTCTGGTGCCATGTTTGATCTGCTGTAACTCCCTGTGTGCTGCTCTGTTGCGTGCATGTAATATGTCAAAGTGTTCGTCTCGAAGAGTACTTCATTTCATTCCATTGCATCATATTCATTTGAGGTCATCTTGATGCCTGAATCATCGTTGCAACAGTGCTTCATGATGTTAATCTGCTGAAACTGTTATAACGAGCTCTTTTGTCATTTTTGCCATGATTGATGTGTGCATCCTATGAGGTTGATGTCTACATGTGTTTTGAACTATGCCATGTCTTCTTTACAGAGGTGATTACCATGTATTTTTATGATCAATGCGGTGACTAGCACAAGCATGCAAACTAGGCTTCGTGATATTGCTGATTTTAGTCCCTGTTCTGCTGTTATTTTTATGCCATGTAAACTTGATGCTACAGAGAGATCCATGCATATTTTGAGATACTTCAGTAAGGATGTTTGAACATATGGTTATGCTCTATCCATCCCTGCCCTTGGTTGCAATTATGGAGTAGTCTAGCATGTCATTTTCGTGCTCTACTTTTGCTTCAAAATGTTTCCTAGCAGATTGTTTACTTGTTATTCAATTTTGCCAAGGTTGTTGTAGTTGATCTTTGCATGCTATGAACTTGTTCTTGTCTTGGATTGTTTCATAAACATGTATTCTTGATGATGCTATGCTTATCTTGTCATGCAATGACTTGTGGTGAGTGAATCGAGCTTGTTAAGTAGGGTACTTGCTGTTGCTGTTTTGCTAGGCCGAATCTGTTATTTCGTGATGCTATATAAACATGTTGCTACTAATCATTCTATGCATAATCTTGAGATGTTCACTAAATGTGTTTTGTTCTACATGTCATGCTCTTTCCATCCATGCCCATGGTTGCATTTATATCTTGCTGTAGCTTGTTCATATCTTGCTCCAAAGTTGCTTCATAATGTTGCTGTCAGCCTATTAACATTAAGTTCAGTTGTTATCGTGATTGTTGGTAGTGATACATGCATCCTATGAACTTGATCTTGCCATGCTTAGCTTCACAAACATGTCTTCTTACTGTTGGGTGTCTTGCCATGCCATGTTTTGCTCTGTAGTGAGTTGCACAAGCTCATTAACATGCCTTCATAATTCTGTTTCTGCCATGTATGAATCTGTAATATAACTTGCTATGTTTACGTGGGTGCCATCATATTGTCTGATCCTTTTTGGCTTATGGACAGTAACGGATTTTTGATCTATGCAATTAGTAGGTTCATGCCATGCCTTTGTTTGCCATGATAAGTTCCTGTAACATGTTGTTTGATAGCTCTAAACATTGCAACCTGATGTTATTTTCTGCAAAGTCTGAAATTGTTATAACTTGCAATCTTACCATGTGTGTTTGAGCATGTTCTAGTGATTTCTGGAGTTAGCTCAGTGTTCATGTTTTGTTATGCTTTACCTGTACATCATGCCCATGTCTTATGTTTTCATGTGGAGATGCTGTAGCATGTTGTTTTGATGCTTGCAATATGCTTAGTTGCTGTTTTGGACAGATTGTTACTATAACTTGTATAGTGTGTGTGTGTGTTGAACCGTTGCTCCGTTTTGAGTGTGATCTATATGAAACTTGCTTAGAATTGCATGTAGTTTCATAATATCATGTTGCATCCTTGTTTTGAGGTGTTTGCTTGATGTTTGGGTGCATTTTGCATCAATGCCATGTTTAACTTGTTTTGCTCATATCTTCTAGGCCGTAGCTCCGAACTAAATGAACTTTATATGTAACTTGACTAGAATCTCGTGTAGATCATCTTTGTGCTTCTTAACTTGCTGTTTAACAACTTGAACATAATGATTATTAAGATCTGGACCAATTTCGAAATATGCATATGAGGACTTACCGGATTTGTTATATGTTGTTCCCGGCCTCATTTAAACTTGCCTTGATGTGTTGCTCTTGTTTGCATCATCTCTTGCCATGAGTGCTTCATGTAGCTTTGTCATGCATCATGCTTGGTTGTGCATCATGTCTTGTATATGTGTGGTGTGTTTACCATGTTGTGTGTTTCTTCTCGATAGTTCCCGTTTCGTTGCGATCGTGAGGATTCGTTCGTCTACGCTTGGTTCGTCTTCGTGGCTTCATTTTCTTCATGGAATCATTCTTCTTCCTTGCGGGATTTCAGGCAAGATGACCGCTACCCTGGATCTCACTACTATCATTGCTATGCTAGTTGCTTCGTTCTATCGCTTTGCTGCGCTACCTATCTTTTGCTCGTCAAGCCTCCCATATTGCCATGAACCTCTAACCTTTGACACCTTTCCTATGCAAACCATTGATTGGCTATGTTACCGCTTTGCTCAGCCCTCTTATAGCGTTGCTAGTTGTAGGTGAAGTTGAAGATTTCTCCATGGTGGACAGGATTTTGGTTGGGATATCACAATATCTCTTATATTATTAATGCATCTATATACTTGGTAAAGGGTGGAAGACTCGGCCTTTTGCCTGGTGTTTTGTTCCACTCTTGCCGCCCTAGTTTCCGTCATACCGGTGTTATGTTCCCGGATTTTGCGTTCCTTACGCGGTCGGGTGATTTATGGGACCCCCTTGACAGTTCGGTTTGAATAAAACTCCTCCAGCAAGGCCCAACCTTGGTTTTACATTTGCCTCACCTAGCCCTTTTTCCCTTGGGAGTCGCGCTCTCGAGGGTCATCTTTATTTTACCCCCGCCCCCCTGGGCCAGTGCTCGTCATTAGTGTTGGTCCAACCTGTCAGCCGCTGGTGGCCACCAGGGGCAACTCTGGGCTGGCCTACCGGAAGTTTGGACAATCCGGTGTGCCCTGAGAACGAGATATGTGCAACTCCTATCAGGATTTGTCGGCACATTCGGGCGGCTTTGCTGGTCTTGTTTTCCCATTGTCGAAATGTCTTGTAAACCGGGATTCCGAGTCTGATCGGGTCTTCCTGGGAGAAGGTCTATCCTTCGTTGATCACGAGAGCTTATCATGGGCTAAGTTGGGACACCCCTGCAGGGTATAATCTTTCGAAAGCCGTGCCTGCGGTTATAGGCAGATGGGAATTTGTTAATGTCCGGTTGTAGATAACTTGACACCAGATTCGAATTAAAAACGCATCAACCGCGTGTGTAGCCGTGATGGTCTCTTCTCGGCGGAGTCCGGGAAGTGAACACGGTTTCTGGGTTATGTTTGACGTAAGTAGGAGTTCAGGATCACTTCTTGATCATTACTAGTTGACGACCGTTCCGCTTGCTCTCTTCTCACTCTTATTTGCGTATGTTAGCCACCATATATGCTTAGTCGCTGCTGCAACCTCACCACTTTACCCTTTCCTTTCCCTTTAAGCTTTGCTAGTCTTGATACCCATGGTAATGGGATTGCTGAGTCCTCGTGGCTCATAGATTACTACAACAACAGTTGCAGGTACAGGTTACGTGATGATTATGACGCGAGAGCGATGTTTGCTTGTATTGGAGTTCTTCTTCTGCTTCTTCTTCGATCAGGGGATAGGTTCCAGGTCGGCAGGGTGGATGTCGTTTGAGTTTCTGTTTGTGTTTCATCCGTAGTTGGATGTTGCTCTTATGTATTGTGATGTTGTATTCGTGTGGCATTGTATGCCTTATGTATGTATCCCCAGCTATTATGTAATGTTGATGTAATGATATCCACCTTGCAAAAGCGTTTCAATATGCGGGTCTATCCTTGGTGGGACCTTCGAGTTCCTTTCGGATAGGGTCGCATATTGGGCGTGACAAGTTGGTATCAGAGCCTCGACCGACCTTAGGAGCCCCCTTGATTGATTGTGTAGTTTGGCCATTTTTGAGTCTAGAAGAAAACTGTTTTTCGGAGTCTAGTTATATTGGAGAGTAGGAATTCTTTTTACTCCTCACCCCCTTCGTCGCTCTGGTAAGGAATCTTGACGTAGGTGTTTTGAATTACTCCTCTTCCCTTTCAAACTTTCTTTAGGATCACACAGTGGTTTTCCGATTGTTGTTCCTCAGCTCTTTTCATCCGGTGCATTTCTCGTCAAGTCGACTCGAGCCTCTTCATCTTTGAGTTCAATCCTCAGTTGTTTTCTTTCCCACCCACCCACCCCTTTTCATCTCGGAACCAGAGTCCGTAATCGAGTATCCATCCTACTCGTGTGAAGTCTTTGCTTCCTTTCCTCAATAATTTCAACCGATGTTTTCCCTTCAAGATATCCGTCGATTTCCCCTTCCAGGTTGCCTTTGTTTTCCCGCCCTCCCACCCTTTTTCTTCCCGGAGTCTAACTCTCTCTCGACCATCTATCTTAGTCGTGTGGAGCCTCTTCACTCTTTCGTAAATTAATTCAACCGGTGAATTCTCGTCTTGTTCGTCATTCTTCATCTTTTTTCTTCTCCGGTGGACTCAATTCAAGTTTTTCGGGCTGATCACATTCTTTTTCTTGGATCAAGTGTTTTCCCCGCTCGTTTGCCTCTCGCCAGTTTACCCTTCCGGAGTGCTCTATACATCTCTGGAGATTCGTCTGTGTTCTAATTAATTCGAGGTTATCACCTCATTCTAATATTTCAATTGTTCCGGTGCATCATCTATCTGTTCAATAACCCTATCCAACGGTGTTTTCTCTTCAGTGGGCCCTAACCCACAGGTCTTTTCCCAGGATCTTACCTGACTCTTCTAATTTTCCCCGGAGTTATTCTCAATTCTTTTCAAGTGTGACGTAAGCATGGATTCCATCAGTCACATGCCTTCTTCGAGATCGATTTCAAATCATTTCATTGTTGGCTCAACCTCTCTGCTTTTCATTCTCCCGGAGTATCTCAGTAATTTTGGTGCTGTTTCTCGTCGTCATTTGAAGACCGAAGAAGAGTTTTTCCTCTAAATCTTTCCCGTTCTTCCGAAGATTCGTGGTTCTAGCTTCATGTTATCAGTCTCGAATTATTCCATTTGTCAGATATTGTTTTCTTACCCATCCGGAGTATGTTAGAAGTTGTTTTCCCGTTTCTTTTCACCGGAGGCCATCATTCTAGCTATCGTTCTATAATTATCCCGGTGCTTCGTTCTAGTGTTCTTCAATCAGCTCGAGTTCTTCTCATTCTTTTGCATCTAAATCCCCTCGAGCATATTGGTTCTTCTAATTCTTCCCGGTGATTCAGTCTCTTTTATCAGTCATTTTCGAATTCTTACGGTGGTTCGTTCAAGATTCTTTTTCCTTGATTATCATATCAGTTTCATTCGTTCTTTCCAGTCCTACCGGTGGTTCATGAAAACCTTCTCAAGTTTTGCGCCATATTCTTCTCAATCCTTTTCAAGAAGAATAAGTAGTATGCCAAATCTATTGCTTGTCATCAATTTAATTTGATGAAGGATAAGCATACAATAAATCTTATTCTTATTTCATCCAAGTGAGTAATCCCTTCCTTCGGAGTTTGTTCGTGAGGAATAAATTCTAGTTCCAAGTGTTTTCACCTTTTCTTTTTCCCGAAGTTCAATTTTCCTCGGCCATTTCGTCGGAACCTCCATCTAAATCATCGCAAGGCTCATCTTATCCTTTTCATCTTTCATTCTATCTCATCAACTTTTTGTTACCGGAGTTCTTCAAGGTGGTTCTTCATGATTTAATTCATTCTTCAAGTGTTCATCAAGATTCTTGTTGGCGGAGTTCAAGAATCTTTTCTTCTCATCTCGAAGTGCAATTATTTCTCCGTATTCTTTTGAAGTGGAGTTTTGCATTTCTTCGTTCTTCTAAGCTATCCAATCATTTCCGTTTGTGGTCGGTTATCACCTCATAATTTTTGAGATGTTATCCATAAGTCCACGACAAGCTTATTCTTTCGTTGTTGATGTTCTCAACAACTCCATTCAATCCTTCCTTCTAAGTTCTTTTCATTCATTTCCTTCAATTCTTTCCAGAGGTTTTGTGTCATGTCCTCATCAAGTGTCATTCCATCTTGTGAAGCTCATGTTCTATTCTTTCCTTGTTCAGCCGGAGTGTTGTCTAAATCCTTTCAGTCTTATTCGTTTCTTAGCTTGTTCTAACCGGAGTGGTTTCATAGTCTATCTGATTCCGTCAGCTTTCGATTCTCGCCATTCTCGTCATTCCTCTCTTATTCTCGAGTGCTCTCGATTCTTTGCTTCTTCTCTTGAGTTCTTGCTTCACCTCATCCCTTTTTATCTCCCGTCTCGGTCCTAAGATCTCGGGACGAGATCTCTTGTTAGTGGAGGAGTGTTGTAACGCCCCGGATTTGATGTGCCAGGTGTCTGCCCGTTATTCTCCGTCATTGCCATGTCATTTGCTTGCGTGTTGCATTTTATCATGTCATCATGTGCATTGCATTGCATACGTGTTCGTCTGATGCATCCGAGCATTTTCCCCGTTGTCCGTTTCGCAATCCGGCACTCCTATGTCCTTCGGCGTTCTCCTTTCGTCTCTCGTTGTGAGCGGGTGTTAAACATTCTCGGAATGGACCGAGGTTTGCCAAGCGGCCTTGGTATAGCGCCAATAGACCGCCTGCCAAGCGGCCTCGCTTCTCCGCCGCCACGCAAGTCGCCGGCGCACACCCCAAGCCCGCTGCTCCCCGCCGCCCGGCCCGCGCTGCCGCAGCGCCTCCCTGCTCTGTCGCCCCTAGCCACGCGCCTCCGGCCTGGGCCGCCGCCGCGCCCGGTCGCCGCCTTTCCCAGCCGGATCCGGGACGGGACCGGTCGAATCCGCCTCCGCCAAGCCACCCGGAGCCCTCCACGCCGGCGCCGCCCTTCCCCACTGCTCCGGCCGCCTTCTCCGGCGAGATCCACCACCTCCTCGTGATGCGTGCCCGGTCAACCCTTGGTAATTTCTGCCAAGTCCCCGAAACTCCTGATATTCTTGTGCCATGTTTGATCTGCTGTAACTCCCTGTGTGCTGCTCCGTTGCATGCATGTAATATGTCAAAGTGTTCGCTTCGAAGAGTACTTCATTTCATTCCATTGCATCATATTCATTTTAGGTCACCTTGATGCGTGAATCATCGTTGGAAGAGTGCTTCATGATGTTAATCTGCTGAAACTGTTATAACGAGCTCTTTTGTCATTTTTGCCATGATTGATGTGTGCATCCTATGAGGTTGATGTCTACATGTGTTTTGAACTATGCCATGTCTTCTTTACAGTGGTGCTTACCATGTATTTTTGTGATCAATGCGGTGACTAGCACAAACATGCAAACTAGGCTTCGTGATATTGCTGATTTTAGTCCCTGTTCTGCTGTTATTTTTATGCCATGTAAACTTGATGCTACAGAGAGATCCATGCATATTTTGAGATACTTCAGTAAGGATGTTTTGAACATATGGTTATGCTCTATCCATCCCTGCCCTTGGTTGCAATTATGGAGTAGTCTAGCATGTCATTTTCGTGCTCTACTTTTGCTTCAAAATGTTTCCTGGCAGATTGTTTACTTGTTATTCAATTTTGCCAAGGTTGTTGTAGTTGATCCTTGCATGCTATGAACTTGTTTTGGCCTTAGATTGTTTCATAAACATGTCTTCTTGATGATGCTATGATTATCTTGTCATACAATGACTTGTGGTGAGTGAATCGAGCTTGTTAAGTAGGGTACTTGCTGTTGCTGTTTTGCTAGGCTGAATCTGTTATTTCATGATGCTATATAAACATGTTGCTACTAATCATTCTATGCATAATCTTGAGATGTTCACTAAATGTGTTTTGTTCTACATGTCATGCTCTTTCCATCCATGCCCATGGTTGCATTTATATCGTGCTGTAGCTTGTTCATATCTTGCTCCAAAGTTGCTTCATAACGTTGCTGCCAGCCTATTAACATTAAGGTCAGTTGTTATCGTGATTGTTGCTAGTGATACATGCATCCTATGGACTTGATCTTGCCATGCTTAGCTTCACAAACATGTCTTCTTACTGTTGGGTGCCTTGCCATGCCATGTTTTGCTCTGTAGTGAGTTGCACAAGCTCATTAACATGCCTTCATAATTCTGTTTCTGCCATGTATGAATCTGTAATATAACTTGCTATGTTTACGTGGGTGCCATCATATTGTCTGATACTTTTTGGCTTATGGTCAGTAACGGATTTTTGATCTACAATTAGTAGGTTCATGCCATGCCTTTGTTTGCCATGATAAGTTCCTGTAACATGTTGTTTGATAGCTCTAAACATTGCGACCTGATGTTATTTTCTGCAAAGTCTGAAATTGTTATAACTTGCAATCTTAACATGTGTGTTTGAGCATGTTCTAGTGATTTCTGGAGTTAGCTCAGTGTTCATGTTTTGTTATGCTTTACCTGTACATCATGCCCATGTCTTTTTTTTTCATGTTAAGATGTTGTAGCATGTTGTTTTGATGCTTGCAATATGCTTAGTTGCTGTTTTGGACAGATTGTTGCTATAACTTGTATAGTGTGTGTGTGTGTTGAACCGTTGCTCCGTTTTGAGTGTGCTCTATATGAAACTTGCATAGAATTGCATGTAGTTTCATAATATCATGTTGCATCCTTTTTTTGAGGTGTTTTCTTGATGTTTGGGTGCATTTTGCATCAATGCCATGTTTAACTTGTTTTGCTCATATCTTCTAGGCCGTAGCTCCGAACTAAATGAACTTTATATGTAACTTGACTAGAATCTCATGTAGATCATCTTTCTGCTTCTTAACTTGCTGTTTAACAACTTGAACATAATGTTTATTAAGATCTGGATCAATTTCGAACTATGCATATGAGGACTTACTGGATTTGTTATATGTTGTTCCCGGCCTCATTTAAACTTGCCTTGATGTGTTGCTCTTGTTTGCATCATCTCTTGCCATGAGTGCTTCATGTAGCTTTGTCATGCATCATGCTTGGTTGTGCATCATGTCTTGTATATGCGTGGTGTGTTTACCATGTTGTGTGTTTCTTCTTGATAGTTCCTGTTTTGTTGCGATCGTGAGGATTCGTTTGTCTACGCTTGGTTCGTCTTCGTGGCTTCATCTTCTTCATGGAATCGTTCTTCTTCCTTGCGTGATTTCAGGCAAGATGACCGCTACCCTGGATCTCACTACTATCATTGCTATGCTAGTTGCTTCGTTCTATCGCTTTGTTGCGCTACCTATCTTTTGCTCGTCAAGCATCCCATATTGCCATGAACCTCTAACCTTTGACACCTTTCCTATGCAAACTATAGATTGGCTATGTTACCGCTTTGCTCAGCCCTCTTATAGCGTTTCTAGTTGTAGGTGAAGTTGAAGATTTCTCCATGGTGGACAGGATTTTGGTTGGGATATCACAATATCTCTTATATTATTAATGCATCTATATACTTGGTAAAGGGTGGAAGAATCGGCCTTTTGCCTGGTGTTTTGTTCCACTCTTGCCGCCCTAGTTTCCGTCATACCGGTGTTATGTTCCTGGATTTTGCGTTCCTACGCGGTCGGGTGATTTATGGGACCCCCTTGACAGTTCGGTTTGAATAAAACTCCTCCAGCAAGGCCCAACCTTGGTTTTACATTTGCCTCACCTAGCCCTTTTTCCCTTGGGAGTCGCGCTCTCGAGGGTCATCTTTATTTTACCCCCCCGGGCCAGTGCTCGTCGTGAGTGTTGGTCCAACCTGTCAGCCGCCGGTGGCCACCAGGGGCAACTCTGGGCTGGCCTACCGGAAGTTTGGACAATCTTGTGTGCCCTGAGAATGAGATATGTGCAGCTCCTATCAGGATTTGTC
Source organism: Triticum dicoccoides (assembly GCF_002162155.2). Lineage (NCBI taxonomy): Eukaryota > Viridiplantae > Streptophyta > Magnoliopsida > Poales > Poaceae > Triticum > Triticum dicoccoides. Next base: position 370,380,416 of record NC_041381.1, on the reverse strand, counting down.
AGCACATTCGGGCGGCTTTGCTGGTCTTGTTTTACCATTGTCGAAATGTCTTGTAAACAGGGATTCTGAGTCTGATCGGGTCTTCCTGGGAGAAGGTATATCCTTCGTTGATCGCGAGAGCTTATCATGGGCTAAGTTGGGACACCCCTGCAGGGTATAATCTTTTGAAAGCCGTGCCTGTGGTTATAGGCAGATGGGAATTTGTTAATGTCCGGTTGTAGATAACTTGACACCAGATTCGAATTAAAAATACATCAACCGCGTGTGTAGCCGTGATGGTCTCTTATCGGTGGAGTCCGGGAAGTGAACACGGTTTCTGGGTTATGTTTGACGTAAGTAGGAGTTCAGGATCACTTCTTGATCATTACTAGTTGACGACCGTTCCGCTTGCTCTCTTCTCGCTCTTATTTGCGTATGTTAGCCACCATATATGCTTAGTCGCTGCTGCAACCTCACCACTTTACCCCTTCCTTTCCCTTTAAGCTTTGCTAGTCTTGATACCCATGGTAATGGGATTGCTGAGTCCTCGTGGCTCACAGATTACTACAACAACAGTTGCAGGTACAGGTTACGTGATAATTATGACACGAGAGCGATGTTTGCTTGTATTGGAGTTCTTCTTCTGCTTCTTCTTCGATCAGGGGATAGGTTCCAGGTCGGCAGCCTGGGCTAGCAGGGTCGATGTCGTTTGAGTTTCTGTTTGTGTTTCATCCGTAGTCGGATGTTGCTCTTATGTATTGTGATGTTGTATTCGTGTGGCATTGTATGCCTTATGTATGTATCCCCAGCCATTATGTAATGTTGATGTAATGATATCCACCTTGCAAAAGCATTTCAATATGCGGGTCTATCCTTGGTGGGACCTTCGAGTTCCTTTTGGATAGGGTCGCATATTGGGCGTGACAGTATCTTGCCCACCATGGCGCCTCCGCACTCCGCTTGACTGCCCTTCACAACCTTCGGCTTGACAATGAAGGTCTTGAGCCACAAGCCGAAGTGGGGCTGGATGCAGAGGAATGCCTCGCACACGACGATAAACGCCGAGATGTTGAGGATGAAATTCGGGGCCAGATCATGGAAATATAGGCCGTAGTAGAACATGAGCCCCCGGACAAAGGGGTGAAGTGGGAAGCCCAGTCCGCAGAGGAAATGGGGAAGGAATACCACCCTCTCATGGGGCCTAGGGGTGGGGATGGGATGCCCCTCGTCGGGGAGCCGGTGCTCGATGTCGCTGGACAGATATCTGGCGCTGCGCAGCTTCTTGATGTGCCCCTCCCTAACGGAGGAGGCCATCCACTTGCCTCCCGCTCCGGACATAGTTGGAGGAGGTTGAGGTGAGATGTGCGAACTTGGGCGCTGGAGCTCGAGTGCGCGGATATGGATAAGCAAAGGAGGAAGAAGGCGTAGGTAAAAGGTGGATCCTTATCCCCTTATATATGGGCGGACGAAGCTATGCGTCCCCACCGGCCTGATAAAACTCGCTTTTCTCCCAAGCGCCGCAATCAATGGCATGGTTGGGTTACCCACGTCCGTATTGATGGGAATCCCGGAATAAGGGGAACACGATCTCTGCTTCGACAAGACATGCCAAGGAAACCACTTCGCTAAACGCGCTGAGGTGGTATAATAAACGATTCACGTAAAGGCTTGGTTGTGGTGTGACGTCACGCCATGAAATACGTCAGCAGATTGAACTTGTGTTAATATTATTCTCTCTACAGTGGAATGTGGAATTTATTTTGCAGAGCCGGACACTATCCTGGTGTTCACAATCTTCTATAAATTATTCGGAGGAGGAACCCGCCTTGCAATGCCGAAGACAATATGCGCGCCAGACTCGTCGTCGTTGAAGCCTGGTTCAGGGGCTACTGAGGGAGTCCTGGACTAGGGGGTGTCCTGATAGCCGAACTATCATCATCAGCCGGACTCCAAGACTATGAAGATACAAGATTGAAGACTTCGTCCCATGTCCGGATGGGACTTTCCTTGGCGTGGAAGGCAAGCTTGGCGATACGGATATGTAGATCTCCTACCATTGTAACCGACTCTGTGTAACCCTAGCCCTCTCCGGTGTCTATATAAACCGGATGGTTTTAGTTCGTAGGACACAACAACAATAACAACAATCATACCATAGGCTAGCTTCTAGGGTTTAGCCTCCTTGATCTCATGGTAGATCTACTCTTGTAATACCCACATCATCAATATCAATCAAGCAGGACGTAGGGTTTTACCTCCATCAAGAGGGCCCAAACCTGGGTAAAACATCGTGTCCCTTGTCTCCTGTTACCATCCGCCCAGACGCATAGTTCCGGACCCCCTACCCAAGATCCGCCGGTTTTGACACCGACACTACCCATATCATCAATATTAATCAAGCAGGAGTAGGGTTTTACCTCCATCGAGAGGGCCTGAACCTGGGTAAAAACATCGTGTCCCTTGTCTCCTGTTACCATCCGCCTAGACGCACAGTTCGGGACCCCCTACCCGAGATCCGCCGGTTTTGACACCGACAGAAAGAAAGATCAATCTACTAGGCTAAACCAAACTGATAATTCGAAGTGACTTGCAAAGATAACTCAATCATACATAAAAGAATTCAGAGGAGATTCAAATATTTCTCATAGATAAACTTGATCATAAACCCACAATTCATCGGATCTCGACAAAACACACCGCAAAAAGAGTTTACATCGAACAGATCTCCACAAGAGAGGGGGAGAACACTGTATTGAGATCCAAAAATAGAGAAGAAGCCATCTAGCTAATAACTATGGACCCGAAGGTCTGTGGTAAACTACTCACAACTCATCGAAGGGGCTATGGTGTTGATGTAGAAGCCCTCTGTGGTCGATTCCCCCTCCGGCCAAGCACCGGCGAAGGCTCCAAGATGGGATCTCACGGATACAGAAGGTTATGGCGGTGGAAATTGTGTTTCGTTGGCTCCCTGGATGTTTTTGGGGTACGTAGGCTTATATAGGTGGAAGAAGCACGTCGGTGGCCGCCCGAGGGGCCCATGAGACAGGGGGCCCGCCCTGTAGGGGGGGGGCACCCTACCCTCTCGTGGCCACCTCGGCTGCTTCTTGACTTGCACTCCAAGTTCCCTAGATCACGTTCGTTCCAAAAATCACGCTCCCGAAGGTTTCATTCCGTTTGGACTCCGTTTGATATTCTTTTTCTTCGAAATACTGAAATAGGCAAAAAAAAACAGCAATACGGGCTGGGCCTCCGGTTAGTAGGTTAGTCCGAAAAATGATATAAATGTGTAAAATAAAGCCCATAAACATCCAAAAGGGGTAATATAATAGCATGGAACAATAAAAAATTATAGATACGTTGGAGCCGTATCAGCATCCAGGAAGCATAACAGGTCGCACTCAGCGGTGGAGTCGACAATTTGATCGATGCGGGGGAGTGGGAATGGATCTTGAGGGCACGCCTTATTGAGGTTGGCGAAGTCGATGCACATGCGCTCCTTTCCTCCTTTCTTCGGTACAACAATAGGGTTTTGCCAGCCATTTGGGGTAGCGAACCTCACGAATGACACCCGCAGCTTCCAGCTTGCGGGTTTCTTGGACGATGAAGGCCTGCTTCTCGGTGGACTGCCACCTTGCTTTCTACTTCATGGGGCGTACATTAGGGCACACATTCAGGTGATGCTCAATCACCTGTCTGGGGACCCCCGCTAGCTGCTTGGGTTCCCACGCGAACACTTCCTTGTTCGTGTGCAGGAACTTCATCAGTGCCTCCTCCTGGTCGGGGTCGAGATTGGCACCTATGGTGAAGGTGGCGACAAAGGACCCATCCCCATCAATTGGTACCTGCTTGGTTTCTTCCTTGTCTTGGGTGAACAACTGCTTTTTCTTGGTTGGTGCAGCCCCCTTGGCCTGGGGGGTGTCAGTGCAGGCGGGCTGCACTACTGTAGCCATCTTGAGAGCGAGCTTGAGCGCCTGCAGAGCATCTTTGGTATCTCCGGCCATGGTGAGGACGCCGCTGCTCTCGGGTATCTTCATGAGGTTGTAGGCCGGATGGGTCGCTCCCATGAATTGGGCCAAGGCGGGGTAGCCGAGGATGGCGTTGTACGGGAGGCCGATGTGAGCGATATCAAAGTTGACCAGCTCCGTGCAGAAGTTTTCATGGGTGCCGAAGGTCATCGGAAGGCGGATCTGTCCAAGGGAGCCGGAGGAACCGCCCCCGACGCCTAAGAAGGGCTTGCTGGATTGGAGCCGTTCCAGCGGCACATGGAGGAGGCTGAAGGCCTCTACTGAGAGCACGTTGAGGCCAGCACCGCCATCGATGAGGGTCCTGGTGACGGCCACCTGGCACATGGTGGGCGTGCAAAGCATCGGGAGCGCACCCGAGCAGGCAGTGTTGACAGGGTGATCGTCGGAGCTGAAGGTCAGGTCGACCTCGGGTGCCACCGGCCCAGGGAAGCTCCGTGCCGCGTTAGGCCGGCACCGATCTGGCAGACGAACGACTTGACGTGGCGGCCCGAGGGCGGCGCCTGCGAGCCGCCCAGGAGAGCTGCGACAACCGGGGACGCCGGCGCAGCATAATGGGCGAGGAAGAGGTCGCGCAGCTCCTCCCAGGAGGCCACAAAAGCCGTTGGTAGGTGGAGCAGCCACATGCGCGGGACGCCGGTGAGGGCCATGGGAAGCCAGTTGGCCATGACCTTGTCATCGCCCCCGGCTTTGAGGTCGACCTCCTCATACGCCAGCAGGAAAACCAACGGATCTGTCACACCGTTGTAGAGCGGCGGCACCTCTGGCTTGAACTTGTGCGGCCACTGCACCTGTCACAAGGCGGGGGCCAAGGCTCGGAGCCCCCTGGCCCCAGCGTTTGCGTCAGCCGCCGGAGCGGGAGGCGCATTGTCCGTCATGAGGGCGAAGCGCGGTGCTGATGGAGAGCAGATCGACGGAAGGGAGAGCTCCAGCGCACCCCTACTTGGCACGCCAAATGTCAAATATCGGGTTCCAGCAAAACCCTTAAGGTTCGAACTCTAGGGTGCACACGAAGATCTTCTCCCTATCGATCCACATCCCAAAGTCTCGCCGTGAATCTAAGCTACACAATGAACAACTCAAAGGACGCGAGGTTTATACTAGTTCGGGCCACCGTTGTGGTGTAATACCCTACTCTAGTGCGTGGTGGTGGTGGATTGCCTCTGGGTCTGATGATGAACAGTACAGAGGAAGAACATCCTCGCGAGGGGTGTTCTTGTGGTGGTGTGCTCGGAGAGGAATGGCTCCGGCTCTGTTGGCTCTAGGTCCGAACCCTCCTCCTACTGTGGTGGCTATCTCTATTTATAGGGGCCCTGGTATTCTTCCCAAATATTGAGTGGTAAGGGAGCCAACAACGTCCATTTTGAAGGGGGACAACTAGTACAAGTTATCCTGACTAAAGTTGGTCTTCGACTGCCAAAGGCACTGGCGATGACGCCGTCTTGGGCTCCACGGCGACCTCCGTCCTGCTGCTCTGCTGGTCTTGGTCTCGTTGCACCGATATGGTAACCTTTGCTTGATGCCTCGGTACTCCGCGCCTGCGCTCGCCCCCTTTGCACCAAAGAGGAAACGAGGACACTGCACAGGCTGGCGCCCGCCTGGTCTCGATCGTCATGGCTTGCTTCACGAGCACCTCGCGAGGTACTCCTTGCCTTGATCTCTCCGCCTCCTCGCGAGCCTGCCTGGTGAGGCCGCCCCTGAGGAAGCCCTGCGTCGTCCGCCCCGCGAGGCTTGGCCCCTCGCGAGGGTCTTGAGCTTGGGTTGATGAAGACGGGCCGTGCTGGGCCACTGCTGAGCCACGCCACGGGCCGCAGGCAGGCAAGTCTGGGGACCCCCGTTCCTAGAACGCCGACAGACGTGGATATTGCGGCCGAGTTGCGGCAGCAAGCATTTGTGCATGCAGCGGCACCGACGTTCTTCAAGCCGAATGACATGGTGATGTAGCAATACGCCCTAAAGGGTGTGATGAAGGATGTATTCAGGGCGTCGGCCGGGTCTAGCTTGATCTGGTGGTAGCCAGAGTAAGCGTCTAGGAAGGACAGGAGCTCGCACCCGGTGGTCAAGTCGATGACTTGGTCGATCTGCGGGAGGGGGAACGGATCCTTGGGACAAACCTTGTTAAGGCCGGTGTAGTCGATGCACATGCGCCAGGTCTTGTTCTTCTTCAGGACGAGGACTGGGTTGGCCAGCCACTCAGGGTGGAACACTTCCATGATGAAGCCGGCCGCAAAAAGCTTGGCTACCTCTTCACCGATGGTTCTTCCCTTCTCTTCGGAGAAACATCGCAGGGGTTGACGGACAGGCTTGGTGTCCTTGCGAACGTGGAGTTTGTGCTCGGCGTACTTCCTCGGGATACCCGACATGTCCTTGGGGGTCCATGCAAAAGTATCCCGATTCTCATGGAGGAAGTCGACGAGCTCGCCTTCCTATTTGCTGTCAAGGCGGATGCCCACGACAATGTACTTGCTGCAGCTGGGGTCTTCTGGGTTCAGCTTCACTTTCTTGGTCTCCTTGGAGGGCTTGAAGGTGGCCTCGTCAGCCAGCTCCTCGGTCGGGATCGATGCGGCTGATGCTTTGCCAGCCAGGGCGACGATCCGGTCGAGCTGGCGCCACTCCTCGGCAATGACCAGCGACTCGGCCAGCTTGGCGCCGTCTCAAGCGCACTCCAGGGACTTACGGTAGTCGCTGATGATGGTGATGAGGCCCTTCGGACCCGGCATCTTCATCTTCAGATACGCGTAGTGGGGGACCACCATGAATTTGGCGAGCGCGGGTCGCCCCAGCAATGCGTGGTACGTGTTGGCCAGGTCCACCACCTTGAACCATATCGGCTCACGCAAGAAATGGTTGTTGTCGCTGAATAGGACATCAAGCCAGACTCAGCCAATGGGAGAGCAGGAGAGGCCGGGAAATATGTCATGGAAGATCGTCCGGGTCGGCTCCAGGTCCTTGGCCTTGAGGCCGAGCTTGGTCATCGTGTCATGGTAGAGGATGTTGATGCTGCTGCCGCTATCGATGAGGACTCGGGAAAACTTGCATGTGCGCCACGCGACAATGGTGCGGTTGAGGATGAGGGCGTAGCCACCCAGATTCGGCATGACGGCCGGGTGGTCCTCCCGGGTCCAGGTGACCGGGCAGTCCGACTAGTGCATGTACTCTGTCTTGGTCGGGACGACGGTGTTCACCTCCTGTCGAAGGAGGCACTCGCTGCGCTTGTCGTCGCTGAGGCTGGTGAAGATGACATAGGCCGCGTTCTGGTCTAGGTAGGCGTCATCACGCATTGCACCGCCGGCTGGGGGCGGTGGTGGAGGCAGAGGTGGCTGTCCCGTTCCCGGAGCCAGAGCCGGAGGAGGCAGGACGTCGCCCCTCATGATGCACTTGGTGATGCTGCACTATCGAAGCGTGTGCGTGGATGGCCTTGCGCCGCTGTGGTGCTTGCAGGGGGCATCGAGCATCTCTTCGAAGCTCATGGTGGGTTGCCATGCTGTCTTGCTGGTCTGCCGGCGCTTGGCTGCCGGGTCCGCCGTAGGCTCGGTGGCCGCGACGAGATGGTTGTCGTAGCGCTGAGTCGGTTGGTCGCCTTGCGCGTGTTGTTCTGCTGGTGCTGCTGCCGGCTGCTCTCACTGGCCGACTTCGGAGGGGGAACTGGCTTTGCCTTGTCAGCTTCATCCAGTGCCACATAGATCTTCATGGCGGAGTCGCTGTTGGCGTACTTGTCCGCCGTCACCATGAGCGCGGCCATGGTGGCCGACTCGGAGCACAAGAGCTTGTGCTTCAGGAGGCTGCCGTCTCGGCACCCGTTGACGAAGTACTAGATTGCTTGAACCTCGTGGACACCCTCGCAGCTGTTCCGGAGCTCGGTTCAGCATGCGAGGTATTCGCGGCCGGTCTTCATCGGCCCCATCACGCACATGGCAAGCTGGCTGGGGCGGCCGGGTCACTTGTAGGTCCCCGTGAAGTTGCGGACGAAGGCCTGCTCGAAGTCGACCCACGTGTTGACGCTGCCCACCGGCAGACTGTTCAACCAGGTGTGAGCCGACCCTTGGAGCATGAGTGGTGCGTAGCGCATGGCGTGTCAGCGATTGGCGCCGATGATGCCGATGGCGGTGGTGTAATCGGTGAGCCAGTCCTCCGGCTTCACGGTTCCGTTGTACTTGGGGTGTCGCGGGGGATCATGAACCCTTTTGGAGAGGGCTCCTCCCGGATGCGTGGGCCAAAACACGCCGGCCCAATGGCGCCGCTATCCTCCACCTCCAGGGAGTGAGCAAGCTAGTCGAGGCGCTAGCGAGCATCGGTGTCGTCGATGGCGCATGCGCCGAGTCGACTAGCGACCGGGCCACGGGGGGCCGGGTCGGTTGGAACCGGATGCCGGCCAGGCTGGCCGGGTCTGCGTCGGTTCTCCAGGGCGGGCTCGTCGCCTAACCTGCCGGCGGCCATCGGGGCCGGGTCGCACCGAGTCCGAGTTTGGCCGGAGTGCGCCTCGCCGGGTGGAGAGGACGCCGTGTGCTGATGATCGCCGGGTCCGGCAATGCGGGCGGAGCCGGATCTCGCCGTCTTAGCAAGCTGGTTGAGGCGGTCTTGCTGTGCGTTGGCCACGTTGAGGAGGTCGTGTATCTGCTTGATGCGCTCCTTCAGCTCCTCGCTTGTGAGCTGATCCAGGCCGACAGCGGCCGCCTGGGCAGCACGCATGTTCTTCACGGGGGTCTCATAGACAATTGGAATGGCGCCGAGGGTGCGGCCGATCGCTCCTCCCAGGGCTCGCACGTCGGTGACCCGGCTCGGCTCGGCCGCGACAGGCGTTAAGCCGTAGGCGGCATTGCAGTCTAGCTAAGCGGAGTCCAGGCGATGTTGCATGGCGGCGAGCGGCGAGCGTCTCGGTCTGGTCCAGCATCTGCTGGCGCCTTTCCTTGAGTTGGGCTCGGGCCTCATCAACGTTGGAGGCGTCGATGTCGGTGTCGATGGGTACGCAGAGGCTCTGCATCGCAGCGCGCAACGGGTTGGATGATTCGGACCGTTCCACTGCAGCCTTGGCTTCGGCGGCCTTCCTCGTCTTGCTCGACGAAGAGGAGGCGTCGGTGCCGATGACGAAAACCTCCACGTGGACGTCCATTGCCCTGGCAGAAATGCCGCCGCCGAGTGAGAGGGGAGAGTCGGAGTACCTGAGTACCTCGCTGGGGTACTCATCGGCCGCGGATGCATTAGAGATGCGCAGTGCGGCGAAGGAGGCGGCGAGCGCGTCGACGACGTCATCCGCCAGCATGACGGGCTCATCGGAGTCGGAGAGGAGCCCCGTCTGAAGCATGCTCCCGGCCAGCTCCTCGAGCTTTCCCACGGTGGGCGCCAACTGTCATGGTGGGCGCACGGCAGATGCCATGGGATGGCTAAAGAGAGAAGGAGGCTCAAGGGCACTGGTGGGCTCTAGAGGCAGGGTTGGCATGAGCGAGCATGGGACGCAAGACATACCCAGGTTCGGGGCTCTCCGGAGAGATAACACCCCTATTCCTGCCGAGTGTGGTTGATATGCAACAGTACAAGATTGCTCCTGGAGCTGTATGGAGGAAGAAGGAAGACTGGCCAAGGCTTAGACTGCTCCCTCTCCCTTGGTGTGCTCTACTGATCGGTGGCTAGTTCCTGTGTGCTTACTGCTTCTCTATCCTTGCTTACTTGCCCGCATACATGAGAGCTCCTAGGGGGTTTTATAGGCCAACCCCCCAGGGGTACAATGGTAATGTTACAAGACTGTAGGGCCGGGTCGTCAACGTCTGGGGACCCGGGCTGGGATCCGCTGATACGTCTCCAACGTATCTATAATTTTTCATTGTTCCATGTTATTATATTGTTGGAAATATGCCCTAGAGGCAATAATAAAATGATTATTATTATATTTCCTTGTTCATGATAATTGTCTATTATTCATGCTATAATTGTGTTATCCGGAAATCATAATACATGTGTGAATACATAGACCATAATATGTCCCTAGTGAGCCTCTAGTTCACTAGCTCGTTGGTCAACTGATAGTCATGGTTTCCTGACTATGGACATTGGATGTCATTGATAACGAGATCACATCATTAGGAGAATGATGTGATGGACAAGACCCAATCCTAAGCATAGCAGAAGATCGTGTAGTTCGTTTGCTAGAGCTTTTCCAATGTCAAGTATCATTTCCTTAGACCATGATATCGTGTAACTCCCGGATACCGTAGGAGTGCTTTGGGTGTACCAAACGTCACAACGTAACTGGGTGACTATAAAGGTATACTGCAGGTATCCCCGAAAGTATCTGTTGGGTTGACATGGATCGAGACTGGGATTTGTCACTCCGTACGACGGAGAGGTATCTCTGGGCCCACTCGGTAATGCATCATCATAATGAGCTCACTATGACCAAGTGTTTGTTCACGGGATCATGCATTACGGTACAAGTAAAGTGACTTGCCGGTAACAAGATTGAACAAGGTATTGGGATACCGACGATCGAATCTCGGGCAAGTAACGTACCGATTGACAAAGGGAATTGTATACGGGATTACTTGAATCCTCGACATCGTGGTTCATCCAATGAGATCATCGAGGAGCATGTGGGAGCCAACATGGGTATCCAGATCCCTCTGTTGTTTATTGACCGGAGAGTCGTCTCGGTCATGTCTGCGTCTCTCCCGAACCCGTAGGGTCTACACACTTAAGGTTCGGTGATGCTAGGGTTGTAGAGATATTAGTATGCGGTAACCCAAAAGTTGTTCGGAGTCCCGAATGAGATCCTGGACGTGAGGAGTTCCGGAATGGTCCGAAGGTGAAGAATTGTATATAGGAAGTCCAGTTTCGGCTACCGGGAAAGTTTCGGGGGTCACCGGTATTGTACCGAGACCACCAGAAGGGTCCCGGGGGTCCACCGGGTGGGGCCACCTATCCCGGAGGGCCCCGTGGGGTGAAGAGGGAAGGGAACCAGCCCCTGGTGGGCTGGTGCGCCCCCCTTGGGCCTCCCCCTGCGCCTAGGGTTGGAAACCCTAGGGGTGGGGGCGCCCCACTTGGCTTGGGGGCAAGTCCCTCCCTTGGCCGCCGCCCCCTCTTGAGATTCAATCTCTAGGGGGCCGGCGCCCCCAGGGCCCCTATATAAAGGGGGGAGGGAGGGCTGCGCACCCCTGCTCCTGGCGCCTCCCTCTCCCTCCGTAACACCTCTCCCTCTCGCTGAGCTTGGCGAAGCCCTGCCGAGATCGCCACTACTTCCATCACCACGCCGTCGTGCTTCTGGATCTCCATCAACCTCTCCCTCCCCCTTGCTGGATCAAGAAGGAGGAGACGCCTTCCCCAACCGTACGTGTGTTAAACGCGGAGGTGCCATCCGTTCGGTGCTAGGATCATCGGTGATTTGGATCACGACGAGTACGACTCCCTCAACCCCGTTCTCTTGAACGTTTCCGCGCGTGATCTACAAGGGTATGTAGGTGCACTCCTCTCTCTCGTTGCTAGATGACTCCATAGATTGATCTTCATGAAGTGTAATTTTTTTTATTTTCTGCAACGTTCTCCAACAGTGGTATCAGAGCTAGGTCTATGCGTAGTTTCTATGCACGAGTAGAACACAATCTTGTTGTGGCTGTAGATGTTGTCAATTTTCTTGACACTACTAGTCTTATCTTGTTTCGGCGGCATCGTGGGATGAAGCGGCCCGGACCGACCTTACACGTACGCTTACGTGAGACAGGTTCCACCGACTGACATGCACTAGTTGCATAAGGTGGCTAGCGGGTGTTTGTCTCTCCCACTTTAGTCGGATCAGATTCAATGAAAAGGGTCCTTATGAAGCGTAAATAGAAATTGGCATATCACATTGTGGTTTTTGGCGTAGGTAAGAAATGTTCTTGCTAGTAACCTATACCAGCCACGTAAAAACATGCAACAACAATTAGAGGACGTCTAACTTGTTTTTGCAGCATATGCCTTGTGATGTGATATGGCCAAAAAGATGTGATGAATGAAATATATGTGATGTATGAGATTGATCATGTTCTTGTAACATGAATCACGACTTACATGTCGATGAGTATGACAACCGGCAGGAGCCATAGGAGTTGTCTTTATTTTTTGTATGACCTGCGTGTCATTGAATAACACCATGTAACTACTTTACTTTATTGCTAAACACGTTAGCCATAGAAGTAGAAGTAATCGTTGGTGTGACAACTTCATGAAGACACGATGATGGAGATCATGATGATGGAGATCATGGTGTCATGCCGGTGACGATGGTGATCATGGCGCCCCAAAGATGGAGATCAAAAGGAGCAAAATGATATTGGCCATATCATGTCACTATTTGACTGCATGTGATGTTTATCATGTTTTGCTTCTTATTTGCTTAGTACGACGGCAGTAAATAAGATGATCCCTCATAATAATTTCAAGAAAGTGTTCCCCCTAACTGTGCATCGTTGCAAAAGTTCGTTGTTTCGAAGCACCACGTGATGATCGGGTGTAATAGATTCCAACGTCCACATACAACGGGTGTAAGACAGATTTACACAAGCAAAACACTTAGGTTGACTTGACGAGCCTAGCATGTAGAGACATGACCTCGGAACACAAGAGACCGAAAGGTCGAACATGAGTCGTATGGAAGATACGATCAACATGGAGATGTTCACCGATGATGACTAGTCCGTCTCATGTGATGATCGGACACGATCTAGTTGAGTCGGATCATGTATCACTTAGATGACTAAAGGGATGTCTAATCTGAGTGGGAGTTCATTAAATAATTTGATTAGATGAACTTAATTATCATGAACTTAGTATAAAAACCTTTGCAAAATGACTTGTAGATCAAATGGCCAACACTCATGTCAACCTCAACTTCAACGCGTTCCTAGAGAAAACCAAGCTGAAAGATGATGGCAGCAACTATACGGACTGGGTCCGGAACCCGAGGATCATCCTCATAGCTGCCAAGAAAGCATATGTCCTAGAAGCACCGCTAGGTGAAGCACCCATCCCAGAGAACCAAGACTTTATGAACGCTTGGCAGTCGCGTGCTGATGATTACTCCCTCGTTCAGTGCGGCATGCTTTACAACTTAGAACCGGGGCTCCAAAAGCGTTTTGAGCAACACGGAGCATATGAGATGTTCGAAGAGCTGAAAATGGTTTTCCAAGCTCATGCCCGGGTCAAGAGATATGAAGTCTCTGACAAGTTCTACAGTTGTAAGATGGAGGAAAATAGTTCTGTCAGTGAGCACATTCTCAAAATGTCTGGGTTGCACAACCACTTGTCTCAGCTGGACATTAACCTCCCGGATGAGGCGGTCATTGACAGAATCCTTCAGTCGCTCCCACCTAGCTACAAGAGCTTTGTGATGAACTACAATATGCAGGGGATGGTGAAAACTATTCCTGGAGTATTTTCAATGCTGAAATCAGCGGAGGTGGAAATCAAAAAGGAACATCAAGTGTTGATGGTCAACAAAACCACTAGTTTCAAGAAAGTCAAGGGTAAGAAGAACTTCAAGAAGGACGGCAAGGGAGTTGTCGCGCCCGGTAAACCAGTTGCCGGGAAGAAGCCAAAGAATGGACCCAAACCTGAGACTGAGTGCTTTTATTGCAAGGGAAAGGGACACTGGAAGTGGAACTGCCCCAAATACTTAGCAGACAACAAGGCCGGCAACACTAAAGGTATATGTGATATACATGTAATTGATGTGTACCTTACCAGTACTCGTAGTAGCTCCTGGGTATTTGATACCGGTGCGGTTGCTCATATTTGTAACTCAAAACAGGAGCTGCGGAATAAGCGGAGACTGGCGAAGGACGAGGTGACGATGCGTGTCGAGAATGGTTCCAAGGTCGATGTGATCGCCGTCGGCACTCTACCTCTACATTTACCTACGGGATTAGTTTTAAACCTCAATAATTGTTATTTAGTGCCAGCTTTGAGCATGAACATTGTATCTGGATCTCGTTTAATACGAGATGGCTACTCATTTAAATCCGAGAATAATGGTTGTTCTATTTATATGATAGATATGTTTTATGGTCATGCCCTGCTGGTCAATGGTTTATTCTTAATGAATCTCGAACGTGATGTTACACATATTCATAGTGTGAATACCAAAAGATGTAAGATTGATAATGATAGTCGCACATATCTTTGGCACTGCCGCCTTGGTCACATCGGTGTCAAACGCATGAAGAAGCTCCATACAAATGGACTTTTGGAGTCTCTTGATTTCAAATCATTTGACATGTGCGCACGATGCGTCATGGGTAAAATGACCAAGACTCCGTTCTCCGGAACAATGGATCAAGCAACCAACTTATTGGAAATTATACATACTGATGTGTGCGGTCCAATGAGCGTTGAGGCTCGCGGTGGCTATCGTTATGTTCTCACTCTCACTGATGACTTAAGTAGATATGGGTATGTCTAATTGATGAAACACAAGTCCAAGACCTTTGAAAAGTTCAAGGAATTTCAGAATGAGGTAGATAATCAACGTGACCGAAATATAAAATTCTTACGATCAGATCGTGGGGGAGAATATTTAAGTCACAAGTTTGGTACGCACTTAAGGAAATGTGGAATCGTTTCACAACTCACGCCGCCTGGAACACCTCAGCGTAACAATGTGTCCGAACATCGTAATCGCACTCTATTAGATATGGTGCGATCTATGATGTCACTCACCGATTTACCGCTATCATTTTGGGGATACGCTCTAGAGACAACTACATTCACTTTAAATAGGGCACCGTCGAAATCCGTTGAGACGACACCGTATGAATTATGGTTTGGGAAGAAACCTAAGATGTCGTTTCTAAAAGTTTGGGGATGCCATGCTTATGTCAAGAAACTTCAACCTGAGAAGCTCGAACCCAAGTCGGAAAAATGCGTCTTCATAGGATACCCTAAGGAAACCATTGGGTATACCTTCTACCTCAGATCCGAAGGCAAGATCTTTGTTACCAAGAATGGGTCCTTTCTGGAGAAAGAGTTTCTCTCGAAAGAAGTAAGTGGGAGGAAAGTGGAACTTGATGAAGTACTACCTCTTGAACCAGTAAGTAGCGCAGCTCAGGAAGATGTTCCTGTGGTGCCTGCACCGACTAGAGAGGAAATTAATGATGATGATCAAGGTACTTCAGATCAAGTTACTACTGAACTTCGTAGGTCCACGAGGACACGTTCCACACCAGAGTGGTATGGCAACCCTGTCCTGGAAATCATGTTGTTAGACAACGGTAAATCTTCAAACTATGAAGAAGCAATGGCGGGCCCAGATTCCAACAAATGGCTTGAATCCATGCAATCCGAGATAGGATACATTTATGAAAACAAAGTGTGGACTTTGACAGACTTGCCCGATGATCGGCGAGCGATAGAAAACAAATGGATCTTTAAGAAGAAGACGAACGCGGATGGTAATGTTACCATCTATAAAGCTCGACTTGTCGCTAAGGGTTATCGACAAGTTCAAGGGGTTGACTACGATGAGACTTTCTCTCCCGTAGCAAAGCTGAAGTCCGTCCGAATCATGTTAGCAATTGCCGCATACTATGATTATGAGATATGGCAAATGGACGTCAAAACGGCATTCCTTAACGGCTATCTTAAGGAAGAACTGTATATGACGCAGCCAGAAGGTTTTGTCGATCCTGAGAATGCTAACAAGGTATGCAAGCTCCAGCGCTCCATCTATGGGCTGGTGCAAGCATCTCAGAGTTGGAACATTCGCTTTAATGAAATGATCAAAGCGTTTGGGTTTATGCAGACTGATGGAGAAGCCTGCATTTACAAGAAAGTGAGTGGGAGCTCTGTAGCATTTCTCATATTATATGTGGATGACATACTTTTGATGGGAAATGATATAGAACTTTTGGACACCATTAAGGCCTACTTGAATAAATGTTTTTCAATGAAGGACCTTGGAGAAGCTGCTTACATATTAGGCATCAAGATCTATAGAGATAGATTGAGACGCCTCATAGGTCTTTCACAAAGCACATACCTTGATAAGATATTGAAGAAGTTCAATATGGATCAGTCCAAGAAGGGGTTCTTGCCTATGTTGCAAGGTGTGAAATTGAGCTCGGCTCAATGTCCGACCACGACAGAAGATAGAGAAAAGATGAGTGTCGTCCCCTATGCCTCGGCCATAGGGTCTATCATGTATGCCATGCTGTGTAATAGACCTGATGTAAACCTTGCCGTAAGTTTGGTAGGAAGGTACCAAAGAAATCCCAGCATGGAACACTGGATAGCGGTCAAGAATATCCTGAAGTACCTAAAAAGGACTAAGGATATGTTTCTTGTATATGGAGGTAACGAAGAGCTCGTCGTAAAGGGTTACGTCGACGCTAGCTTCAACACAGATCTGGATGACTCTAAGTCACAAACCGGATACATGTAAATTTTGAATGGTGGGCAGTAAGCTGGTGCAGTTGCAAGCAAAGCGTCGTGGCGGAATCTACATGTGAAGCGGAGTACATGGCAGCATCGGAGGCAGCGCATGAAGCAATCTGGATGAAGGAGTTCATCACCGACCTAGGAGTCATACCCAATGCGCCGGGGCCGATTACTCTCTTCTGTGACAACACTGGAGCTATTGCCCTTGCCAAGGAGCCCAGGTTTCACAAGAAGACAAGGCACATCAAGCGTCGCTTCAACTCCATTCATGAAAAATGTTCAGGATGGAGACATAGATATTTGCAAAGTGCATACGGATCTGAATGTCGCAGATCCGTTAACTAAACCTCTTCCGTGAGCAAAACATGATCAACACCAGAACTCTATGGGTGTTCGACTCATCACAATGTAACTAGATTATTGACTCTAGTGGAAGTGGGAGACCGTTGGAAATATGACCTAGAGGCAATAATAAAATGATTATTATTATATTTCCTTGTTCATGATAATTGTCTATTATTCATGCTATAATTGTGTTATCCGGAAATCATAATACATGTGTGAATGCATAGACCATAACATGTCCCTAGTGAGCCTCTAGTTGACTAGCTCGTTGGTCGACTGATAGTCATGGTTTCCTGACTATGGACATTGGATGTCATTGATAACGGGATCACATCATTAGGAGAATGATGTGATGGACAAGAGCCAATCCTAAGCATAGCACACGATCGTGTAGTTCGTTTGCTAGAGCTTTTCAAATGTCAAGTATCATTTCCTTAGACCATGAGATCGTCTAACTCCCGGATGCCGTAGGAGTGCTTTGGGTGTACCAAACGTCACAACGTAACTGGGTGACTATAAAGGTATACTACAGGTATCCCTGAAAGTATCTGTTGGGTTGACACGGATCGAGACTGGGATTTGTCACTCCGTATGACGGAGAGGTATCTCTGGGCCCACTCGGTAATGCATCATCATAATGAGCTCAATGTGACCAAGTGTTTGGTCACGGGATTATGCATTACGGTACGAGTAAAGTGACTTGCCGGTAACAAGATTGAACGAGGTATTGGGATACCGACGATCGAATCTCGGGCAAGTAACGTACCAATTGACAAAGGGAATTGTATACGAGATTACTTGAATCCTCGACATCGTGGTTCATCCGATGAGATCATCGAGGAGCATGTGGGAGCCAACATGGGTATCCAGATCCCGCTGTTGGTTATTGACCGGAGAGTCGTCTCGGTCAAGTCTGCGTGTCTCCCGAACCCATAGGGTCTACACACTTAAGGTTCAATGATGCTAGGGTGTAGAGATATTAGTATGCGGTAAACCGAAAGTTTCTCGGAGTCCCGGATGAGATCCCGGACATCACGAGGAGTTCCAAAATGGTCCGGAGGTAAAGGATTGTATATAGGAAGTCCAGTTTTGGCTACCGGGAAAGTTTCGGGGGTCACCGGTATTGTACCGGGACAACCGGAAGGGTCCCGGGGGTCTATCGGGTGGGGCCACCTATCCCGGAGGGCCCCGTGGGCTGAAGCGGGAAGGGAACCAGCCCTTGGTGGGCTGGTACGGCCCCCTTGGGCCTCCCACTGCGCCTAGGGTTGGAAACCCTAGGGGTGGGGGCGCCCCACTTGGCTTGGGGGGGCAAGTCCCCCCCTTGGCCGCCGCCCCCCCTTGAGATTCAATCTCTAGGGGGCGGCGCCCCCCAGGGCCCCTATATAAAGAGGGGGGAGGGAGGGCTGCGCACCCCTACTCCTGGCGCCTCCCTCTCCCTCCGTAACACCTCTCCCTCTCACTGAGCTTGGCGAAGCCCTGCCGAGATCGCCGCTACTTCCACCACCACGCCGTCGTGCTGCTGGATCTCCATCAATCTCTCACTCCGCCTTGCTGGATAAAGACGGAGGAGATGCCTTCCCCAACCGTATGTGTGTTGAATGCGGAGGTGCCGTCCGTTTGGCGCTAGGATCATCGGTGATTTGGATCACGACGAGTACGACTCCCTCAACCCCGTTCTCTTGAACGCTTCTGCGCGTGATCTACAAGGGTATGTAGATGCAGTCCTCTCTCTCGTTGCTAGATGACTCCATAGATTGATCTTGGTGAAGCGTAGAAATTTTTTATTTTCTGCAATGTTCTCCAACATATATTACCTGTTTTGGATGTTTATGGGCTTTACTTTACACTTTTATATCATTTTTTGGGACTAACCTACTAACCGGAGGCCCAACCCGTATTGCTGTTTTTTTGCCTATTTCCGTGTTTTGAAGAAAAGGAATATCAAACGGAGTCTGTCGGGGATATACCCCGCGGTGTAAACCGGCCGAAAGGATAATCCGGCCGGACTTGGCGATTCACCGGCGACCTGCACAGACCAGACGGTTTACAGTTCATTGGTAATCCGGCAGGCGGGCCAGAGGAGCAACAAGACCCGGCGGCCTGTCTGGCGGTTCATGAAGGCCGGTTCAACCATTGTGGGCCGGTTCAAAAGGAAAGGAATATTAGCCTTACAAGGAGTTAAGACCAACACTTGTATCCGGTTTGTATTAGAGATAGACTAGTCCTAATCCTAATAGGACTCCACATGTAAACCGCCCCTTCAACATATATAAGGAGGGGCAGGGCTCCCCAAAGAGGGGGAGGTTAGAAAGGACAAGCTAGAAGCTACAAGCAAACAATAATCTAGGGCTAGACACAATTAGAAGAGAGCCGGTTTACGGCGAATCCCTCGTGATGATAATGAGACCTAGCCTCAAACAGCATGTAGGGTTTTTACCGGATGATGTTTCCCGGGGCCCGAAGCTGTCTAAATCCCTGTCTTGTGTTGCGTCTCTCGATTCCGCTCAACCCCTCTCAAGCTACCACATAGATGCGTTCGCCTCGTGACTAAGTCCTGACACTAAGGACATCTGCCGTGACAAATCCACGATAGTTGGCGCCCACCGTGGGGCCTGCGCACGGTGGTAATGAGTTTTTGAAGGGAGCTTTTTAGGGATCAAGAAGCTCGCTATTGACTAAATGAAGAAGAAGCGGCACCCAAAAATTACGCAGGGTAACCCGACATGGGGCAATGTTCAGCAGAGCCGGCAAAGTTCATCCTTGGATGGTTAGAATCGTAATTAATTTTCGAAGCGGACAGTACGAGGTTTAAGTTCAAGAAGAGTTGGAATTGCTGCGTCTACGTGCATTTGCTGCCGACGTCCTATGATCCGCTGAGACCGACAGGCGTTGTTTCCCTGTACAGTTAAGAAATCGGAGCCGGATCGATCTTGATGCTCTGTCGTAAGCCGCCAGGAACAGCGATCAAGATCAAAAGAAATTAGGCTGCGTCGAGTACGGTGCCGCCGCTATTGCATATCGAAAGCATGCACGGGATCAATCAGACATAAGTATGAAGACCCAGATGATGGACGCGATACGATGGACTCTGGCGGTTGTTGTTCCCGAGGGTAATCACGGCGGTAGCCCCATGTGGCCTCTGGTGCAGTCACCGCCCGTTTCCTGTTCATCACAAAAAAAGGCCCTGACCTCGGGGGAGACCCGGACGTGGATGAGTAAAACCTGCGATCCGTGACTCGCCTTGCTCCGCATCTGACTCCAAGCCGCTGGCGGTCTAGCAGTCTAGGCAAGGGAAGCCACGGTCCAAGTTAGACTAGCTGAGTCAAAACATATATTTCCACATGGTTCAAGGAAACATCACGTAGTGGAAGCGTGGATTGTGACAACCGACAAAGACAAAGTAAATCACAGGCAGCAACAACTTCTGCGCACAAGGAATAAAAAAACAGTTATTGCATAGCGGGGCTCCGGAGGATTGATGGAAAACTATTTTCGTTGGGGAATCAAGAAATACTATTATAGTTCTACTCCGGCAAGGAAGGCCATGACCCGCCGCAGCTGTGGTTCGCTGCGTCTCCGGCGCCAAGTCGCCGACCCGCCAGTGCCATGTCTCGCTGTGTCGCCAGCCCCGGCTCGCCCCTGCCGCGCCTTGCCTTACCTCATCGATCATTGAGCCGCTACTGGAGCTGGCCACGATCCAGATTCCTCTTGCGCCCGCGACCTCGTTTCGAGGCGCCTGCCTTTGCTGCTTCGGGTACGCCCCGGCGGTTTCCAAGCCGTCGCCGTCCGCCATACCATGGACTCTACTTCAAGTTACTGCTCCAGAACGCCATTGTCTTCGCCTAATTCATCAGGGAGCCAGCCCGATCTAAACCGTCCTCTGTTGCGGCCTCCTTCTGAGCTGCTGTTGTGGTGCGCTGTTGCTTAAACTACTGCGGCGGCCTTTGAGTCGTCGGCCTGGTCACCTTGCGCTAATCACGACCGCTGATTCGCCATTCGCCGCTGCCATTCCGGTCCCAAGCCGGCCCTACAACGATCAGGTGCTATTTTTCTAAAGCTCTTCTTTGGTATAATTAAATATCATCAAAAGATTTTTTCGAGGTATGTTATTGTATACACAGGTCAGTTACCTCATGGTTAAAGTATGATCCGGTTCTCACGCGTGCGCAAACCGTCGCCTCAGCGGTCCGGTCTACATCAACTCACCGGGACCGCGCCTGTAGTCGATTCATTTGACCATGCCCGCGTCGACTCAGCCGTCCGCGCCCATGACCGACTCGTCTGTCTGCACAGCTTACAATGCCGCGGCCGACTCACGCATCCGTTCTGTCTCCTAAATGTCGTGGTTGGCTCCGACATATATATCAACAAATCGGAGCCACGTCTGCTCACACAAGCTGTCCAATGGACATATGTGAGCCGCCCCCGCTGTGCTGAGCCGCCGGAGCCGCGTTGAGCTGCCCTTACCGCTTTGAGCCACCGAAACTCTATTGAGTCGCTGGTCTGCCTGAGCCACCTCTGTCGCGATAAACGGATCATCCTCGTCCAAACAAATCAGGTGATATCCATCCAAGTTTGCTTTATTATCACATGTTGTTTTTGTCAAAGAACAAGTTTATCTTTGCCTTGGTCTGCAATATTGTTTATGCAGGGCAATTATTTGTGATAAAAGATGATATTATACCGCGGAGGTGGAGGCACGCCAACATCTTTTGGCACAGGTGGTCGTCATTATTCAACGGACTCCCGCACCGGCTTACAATGCTGTGGCCGTCTCTCGCGACCGCACCGGCTTACAACGCTGTGGCCGACTCACCCATCCGCGCCGCCTTACAATGCCACGGACGACTCGCCCATCTGCCCTCGCGGCCGGTTCACGTGTCCACTCCGGTTTACAACGCAGAGAACAATTTTCTCGTCCGCGCCGGTTTACAACGCTACGGCCGACTCATCCGTTTGCTCCTACGGGTGACTCATCCGTAGCTGATTTTAGCTTCACCATGGTGACGATCAACTCCACGGCGGATAATTTCCGGCCTAACATATCAGGTGACATCTATCTAAGTCTATTTTTGACACATATTGTTTTTTATCAAAAGAACAATTACTTTCGACTATATATTTTGATATGCAGGACAATTATTCATTACAAACCTGGTCTATACCATGGGTACGGAGCATGTGCTAGCAACATTCTGCACTAGCGTCTCGTTCGTGTCATACCACCCGGTGAATGAACGTGAGCAAGTCGCCATCCCTGTGGCCCGGTTTACATCAGCTTGCCGGGACCACGCCTGCGATTAACTCGGCCGTCCGTGCCGGTTTACGACACCGGTGCCGGTCTTCCCCGACTGTACTGGCTTACAATGCCGCGACCGACTCATTTGTCCGAGCTGCCTCTGATGTTGCGGGCATTTTTATCGTCCGTCTTTCGCGGCCTGGTCTACATCAGCATACCGGGCTGCACTTGTCTGGATGAGCTGTTTATTGGGTATGAGCAAGTCACAACTTGGGTAGCCCAGTTTTCTTTCAACAAAATGGAGGCAAATTATCATATACTATCAATCGCCGTCTGCACTGGGTGGTTCGATGGGCAGGTGCACAAGTCGCCGCCACTACAGTTTGGTTAACTTCAAATCACTAGTTGGAAGGAACCATTGGCCGAGTTGCTGACACGGCTCATATGGGATCATTTATAACCCGCCGCAGTCACCTCAATCTTCTGTGGATTCACATCGGGCTATCAACACTGATGATATACAGCTTATGCCGATTTACATCACGGTCACATATGGAGAATCTCAAGCCAACTCTTCGAGTCACCTTGAGACTCGGGGGCTACATTTGATATGACTCAGCAAAGATTGCCGGTTTGTCAGTGAAGTCAAGAACAACAGGACGCTGGAGGGAAAGATAACCCGGTCCCGGAAGCTACTACCATATGGAGGAAAATTTAAGGGCCGTCAGAAAATTTCCGGTTCACAATGAAGAATGCTGGTTTAATATCCGGTTCAAGGGAAATCTATTCTCCCACAAAGCTCTGAAGCGCTTAAATCCGGTTTAACAATGTCCGGTTCAAAAAGGAATTAACTTCTCGCAAGTTCGAGTTTAAAGGCCGTCAGAAAATTTCCGGCTAAAAATGAAGATTCCGGTTTAAAATCCGGTTCAAGGGAAAGATGTCTCCCACAAAGCTTTGAAGCTCTCCATATCCGGTTCAAGATCCCGGTTCAAGAAGAATTCATCTCTTGCAAAAAAGTTAAAAATTACCGAAGAGGACCTGCTGCCATGATGCGCGGTTCAAACATGGGTATCCTGCCTTATTGGCCTAACATATTATTGATCACATGGGGGCTTCTGCTTCATAAAGCGGGGTCTCTGTCTTTCTCATCATGCGAGGTTACACGGAGTGGTTCTGTTTAAAGCGGCCTCCGGTTTACCCCTTGACATTTATCTTTTATATATCACTAGGGGCCTTGGTCGTGTCCGAACCAACGAACACCCTTTGATAGGCGACAGCCACCAGATCATTTGGGGACTTGGTCAAGTCTGAACCAGTCACGCCTCTTGGTCGGCCTAAGGCCACAAAATCACTTGGGGGCATGGTCGGGCCCGAACCATTGCCACGCCTCTTGATCTGGCATATATGCCATGAGTCATTTGGGGACCTGGCTGACTTGAATCATTGTCACTCCTATTGGGGGCCTTGATCCTGTCCGACCATGGTAATACCATCTGAACAGCTCAGTATAGCATATTTTTACAAATGGTTTTTATCATTGCCTTTGTTTCCATGTAATTTTCATGGTTTGTTTGTTCTTTGCTTTTGTCGGATTTCTTGTATGTTGACAAACACCTTTGTTCCGATTCAGCTGATAGATTTGATTCCCCTTTAATCCGGAGGCCATCTGCCCGGTTGATTTTCTGTTACCATCCTATTATGGAGTAAACCGGTGTTTATCAACCCGGCTTGACTTTCAATTACAAGTTGTCAATACAGGATCAAGTTATAATCCGGAAACTATCAACCCGGTCTGGTTTGACTACGAGTCGCCGGTATTGTATATGGTTAAACCGGTGTTTATCACAACCCATCACGGTTTATCATCAACTGGCACAGTATGAAAGAAGTTATCATTACTCAAGATTGGGGTTATCACTCTTACTACAAAAAATTGGTAAACCAATGATGTGATTCAATATCACAGGTATGATATATTTCATTGATTATTCTTAAATGCAGCCTTGGTTATAAATCTGGGTTATATGTTGGGCATTATGACCCGTTCGGCGGTAAACCGCCAGGACACTTTAAACTTTTTGTATGCAGGGACAGGTTGAATAAAGCATGATGATAAATTATCCGGTGTTTATTAAACCGGCCTGGCTTTAAGACGATAAGTCGCCAGTATATGATGGGAAATTATTTGGAGTTTATTAAACTGGCCTGGCTTTGGACTATACGTCGCCAGTATATATTTGGATTGCGCCATTGGAGTCATGCGCTTATAAATGATTGGGTTATATTATTCGAATAGCCAAATTTGGCTGAATTTTCATTATGATATTGGATGAATTTTTCATACCGGATTATATTATCTTGAATAGCCAACATGGCTGGATTTTTATGGTTATTAGTAACCGGTATTATTGAGTTTTCAAAGTCGCTTTAGCGCAACAGTTATTATTTTATCAAAGGATATGATTTATTCTACAATGGAAGGAATAGTCCCGAGTCGCTGCAGGCTCACGACCCGGCACTCGGGGGCTACATTATAGAAATTGAGATTACATCAAATATGCAAGTCTCATGTCGCTGCAAGCATGCACCATGACACTTGGGGGCTAATGCAAAGACATTCTTTGTTCATCTTATTGAAGACCCGACTCATCACATTATAATGAGCCGGCCCTTGGGGGCTACCAATTGCTCCTGTTAAACAATTCAAGATACAAAGCTTTTTATTCATTATATTGAAGGGTCCACTGCTCAGTTGGTAAAGCAAAAGGCTCTTAACCTTGTGGACGTGAATTCAAGCCCCATGATAGGGGTTACATCATATGATGTTATTTTCATTGAAGTATCTATCAAAGTCCATGCTCATTATTGCATAATGACCCGGCCCTTGGGGGCTACACTGGTTGAAGTCTTTATGAGCATCAGGAAATTACAAGTCCCAGGTTGCTGCAAGCATAACAACCCGGTACTTGGGGGCTACATAATATGGAATGTTCAGTTTTACTAAGTGACTGGGATGAACAACATGGATTTCTTCAAAGTGGCAGTAATTATATGAAAACAAGTCTCAAATCATCACTTTGTTCTATTCAAGACTTGGGGGCTACAGGTAATATGGATATAAGGGAGAAAAAATCTTCAAATGCTCAGTTTTGAGCAATAATTATGACCTGGAGTTGGTGACAATTATGACTTGGTGCCATCCATATTTACAATCTGGCAATTTTGGTAATATTAATCCGGCAAATTTTACATCTTCAAACCGGCTGAATATCAGATGAGTATGTCAAGACCAATATTTCTTAAAACCGGCGCCTTGGAAGCCGATTCAAGTGGATTATTCTTCACATTATTTTTTCTATAAGAAGCCAATATCAGCAATTTGAGTATGAAGCTGGTTATTAACCCGGATTTTCTAGAAGGAGGTGACAAGGATTTAAGGATGATCAAGTGCCGGTTTATAAGAGTATTTAAACCGGAGCACAACCCGACGAATTTGTTCTTGTGTTTATGTTGCAGATCAGTTTAACATGGATGAATCCAAATTAAACTGGGGGCTAATGTCGGGGATATACCCCGCGGTGTAAACCGGCCGGAAGGATAATCCGGCCGGAATTGGCGATTCACCGGCGACCTGCACAGACCAGCCGGTTTACAGTTCATTGGTAATCCGACAGGCGGGCCAGAGGAGCAACAAGACCCGGCGGCCTGTCTGGCGGTTCATGAAGGCCGGTTCAACCATTGTGGGCCGGTTCAAAAGGAAAGGAATATTAGCCTTACAAGGAGTTAAGACCAACACTTGTATCCGGTTTGTATTAGAGATAGACTAGTCCTAATCCTAATAGGACTCCACATGTAAACCGCCCCTTCAACATATATAAGGAGGGGCAGGGCTCCCCAAAGAGGGGGAGGTTAGAAAGGACAAGCTAGAAGCTACAAGCAAACAATAATCTAGGGCTAGACACAATTAGAAGAGAGCCGGTTTACGGCGAATCCCTCGTGATGATAATGAGACCTAGCCTCAAACAGCATGTAGGGTTTTTACCGGATGATGTTTCCCGGGGCCCGAAGCTGTCTAAATCCCTGTCTTGTGTTGCGTCTCTTGATTCCGCTCAACCCCTCTCAAGCTACCACATAGATGTGTTGGCCTCGCGACTAAGTCCTGACACTAAGGACATCTGCCGTGACAAATCCACGACAGAGTCCAAACGGAATGAAACCTTCGGGGGCGATCTTTTTGGAACAAACGTGATCCAGAGGACTAGGAGTGCAAGTCAAGAAGCAATCGAGGAGGCCACAAGGGTGGAGGGCGCCCCCTACTGGGCGTGCCCCCTATCTCGTGGGCCCCTCGTGCATCCACCGACCTACTTCCTCCTCCCATATATACCCACGTACCCCGAGAATATCAGAGGCGACCACGAAAAACTATTTCCACCACCGTAACCTTCTGTATCCGTGAGATCCCATCTTGGAGCCTTCACCGGTGCTCCGCCGGAGGGGGAATCAACCACGGAGGGCTTCTACATCAACACCATAGCCTCTCCAATGATTTATGAGTAGTTTACCACAGACCTTCGAGTCCATAGTTATTAGCTAGATGGCTTCTTCTCTCTCTTTGGATCTCAATAGCATGTTCTCCTTGATCTTCTTGGAGATCTATTCGATGTAACTCTTTTTGCGGTGTGTTTGTTGAGATCCGATGAATTGTGGGTTTATGATCAAGTTTATCTATGAGAAATATTTGAATCTCCTCTGAATTCTTTTATCTGTGATTAAGTTATCTTTGCAAGTCTCTTTGAATTATTAGTTTGGTTTGGCCTACTAGATTGATCTTTCCTGCAATGGGACAAGTGCTTAGCTTTGGGTTCAATCTTGCGGTGTCCTTTCCCAGTGACAGCAGGGGTAACAAGGCACGTATTGTATTGTTTCCATCGAGGATAAAAAGATGGGGTTTATATCATATTGCATGAGTTTATCCCTCTACATCATGTATCTTTCTTAATGCGTTACTCTGTTCTTTATGAACTTAGTACTCTAGATGCATGCTGGATAGCGGTCGATGTGTGGAGTAATAATAGTAGATGTAGGCAGGAGTCGGTCTACTTGTCACAGACGTGATGCGTATATACATGATCAGGCCTAGATATTCTCATAATTATTCGCTTTTCTATCAATTGCTCGACAGTAATTTGTTCATCCACCGTTATACTTATGCTATCTTGAGAGAAGCCACTAGTGAAATCTAAGGCCCCGGGTCTATGTTTTATCATATAAGCTTTCAATCTACTTTTATTTGCATCTTTACTTTTCCAACCTATATTATAAAACACCAAAAATATATTTATCTTATCATTTTATCTCTATCAGATCTTACTTTCGCAAGTGGCCTTGAAGGGATTGACAACCCCTTTATTGCATTGGTTGCAAGTTCTTGTTTGTTTGTGGAGGTGCATGGGACTTCTGAGGAGCCTCCTACTGGATTGATATCTTGGTTCTCAAAAACTGAGGGAAATACTTACGCTACTATTGCTGCATCACCCTTTCCTCTTCATGGAAAACCAACGCAAGCTCAAGACGTAGCAAGAAGGATTTCTGGCACCGTTGCTGGGGAGGTCTTTTCTCAAGTCAAGACATACCAAGTACCCATCACAAACTCATCTCCCTCGCATTTACATTATTTGCCATTTGCCTCTTGTTTCCCTCTCCCCCACTTCACCCTTGCCGTTTTCCGTTCGATCTTGTGTCTCCATGTGCCTTCTTTTTGCTTGCATCTTCGCTTGCTAAAAGTCTATGGATCCTCATCCACTTGCCAATCTTTTTAAGAGATCCAATTATGATGAACCAAATTCTAGTGATTTGAGTGCACTAGATTATCTTTATGAGGTTTTGCTTGAAATTTGTGAATCTGAAAATTGTGATGAAGAAATTTATGAAGTGATTCACGATAGATCTTTGAATAAAAAGCATGATTGCAATGATGTTATTATAAATTCTATTGATGTTAATTGTGCTAATAATATGCAAAACCCTAAGCTTGGGGATGCTAAGATTGCTATGTCTACTACTTGTTGTAATGATCATGATTGGTGTGACTCTTCTTATGATCTTGAAAATTTATTTAAGCCCCATGATGAATATAAGATTGATAATAATGTTTGCAATAATATTGAAAGTGGGTTTGGAAGAGTGTCAACTTTAGATCCCACATATTTGGAGAATGTTCAATCTTATGAAATTTTTGATAAAAGTGGGTTAAGAGAGGTCATGACTTTAGCTAATGTTAATCCCACTATTTTGGAAGAGTGTCAACTTTGCATGCATGTGGATCATGTTGAAAATATTTTATGTGATAGCTATTTTGTTGAATTTGCTTATGATCCCACATGTAATTATTATGAGAGAGGAAAATATGGTTGTAGAAATTTTCATGTTACTAAATTACCTCTCGTTATGTTGAGATTGCTATTGTTCCTTTCTTCTTCCTTGCATATGCTAGTTTTTGTTTTCCTTGCAAATTTGTTTTCTTATAATATGCCTATGCATAGGAAGTATGTTAGACTTAGATGTGTTTGTCACGTGTTTCTTGGTGCTCTCTTTGCGCTTCAATTCTTGTCTTTCATGTGAGCATCATTAAAATTATCAATGCCTAGCTAGGGGCGTTAAAAGATAGCGCTAGTTGGGAGGCAACCCAATTTTATTTTTGTTTTTTGTTTTTGTTTCTGCTTAGTAATAAATTTTGCATCTACCTTCCGTTTAGATGTGGTTTTATGTTTTAATTAGTGTTTGTGCCAAGTAGAACCTATAGGATAACTTATGGTGATAGTTAATTTGATTCTGCTGAAAAACAGAAACTTTGCACGCACAAAAATAATTTTATTAATTCACAGAAACGTGCTTTTGCGTTTATTATTTTTTCTGTAGATCAATAGACAACTTTCCCAGGACTTCCTATTTTGGTAGGATATTTAGATTTCCATAAGTATTCGAGGGTTACAGATTGCTACAGACTGTTCTGTTTTTGACAGATTCTGTTTTTCGTGTGTTGTTTGCTTATTTTGATGCATCTATGGCTAGTATTTAAGGGTATGAACCATAGAGAACTTGATATACAGTAGGTTTAACACCAATATAAATAAATAATGAGTTCATTACAGTACCTTATGTGGTGGTTTTGCTTTCTTTCACTAACGGAGCTTATGAGATTTCTTGTTGAGTTTTGTGTTGTGAAGTTTTCAAGTTTTGGGTAAAGATTTGATGGACTATGGAATAAGGAGTGGCAAGAGCCTAATCTTGGGGATGCCCAAGTCACCCCAAGATATTCAAGAATAGCCAAAAGCCTAAGCTTGGGGATGCCCCCGGAAGGCATCCCCTCTTTCGTCTTCGTTTATCTATAAATTTACTTGGAGCTATATTTTTATTCGCCACATGATATGTGTTTTGCTTGGAGCGTCTTGTATGATATTAGTCTTTGGTTTTTAGTTTTCCACAATAATCCTTGCTGTACACACCTTTTGGGAGAAGCCCACTTTATTAGAATTTATTGGAATACGCTATGTGCTTCACTTATATCTTTTGAGCTATGTAGTTTTTGCTCTAGTACTTCACTTATATCTTTTAGAGCACGGCGATGGCTGAATTTTGAAGAAATTGTTGATCTCTCATGCTTCACTTATATTATTTTGAGAGTCTTTTAGAACAGCATGGTATTTTCTATGGTTATGAATTTGGTCCTAGAATGATGAGCATCCAAGTTGGGTATAATAAAAACTATCATAGAAAGTGCATAAAACACTAGGATCAATTTGATGCTTGATAATTGTTTTGACATATAGAGGTGGTAATGTTAGAGTCATGCTAGTGGGTAATTATGAAATTGAGAAATACTTGTGTTGAAGTTTGCAAGTCCCGTAGCATGCACGTATGGTAAAAGTTATGTGACAAATTTATTGCATGAGGTGCTCTTTTAATTGTCTTCCTTATGAGTGGAGGTCGGGATTGCGCGATGGTTAACTCCTACCAACCCTTCCCCTAGGAGCATTCATAGTAATACTTTGCTTCGAGGGCAAGTAGACTTTTGCAATAAGTATATGAGTTCTTTATGACCAATGTGAGTCCATGGATATACGCACACTCACCCTTCCACTTTGCTAGCCTCTATTGTGTCGCGCAACTTTCGCCGGTATCATGCACCCATTATTTACCTTCCTCAAAACAGCCACCATACCTACCTATTATGGCATTTCCATAGCCATTCCGAGATATATTGCCATGCAACTTTCCACCGTTCCGTTATTATGACACGCTCCATCATTGTCATATTGCTCTTTGCATGATCATGTAGTTGACATTGTATTTGTGGCAAGGACACCTTCATAATTTTCATACATGTCGCTCTTGATTCATTGCATATCCCGGTATACCGCCGGAGGCATTCATATAGAGTCATATTTTTTTCTAAGTGTTGAGTTGTAATTCTTGAGTTGTAAATTAATAAAAGTGTTATGATCTTCATTATTAGAGCATTGTCCCAAGTGAGGAAAGGATGATGAAGACTATGATTCCCCCACAAGTCGGGATGAGACTTCGGACTTTAAATTAAAAAAAGAACAAAAAGAGGCCAAAGAGCCCACCAAATAAAAAAAGGAAAGGTTAAAAAAAAGAAAAAAAGAGAAAGGCCAAATAAAAAAATATAAAAAAATGAGAGAAAAAGAGAGAAGCGACAATGCTACTATCTCTTTTCCACACTTGTGCTTCAAATATCACCATGATCTTCATGATAGAGAGTCTCTTGTGTTGTCACTTTCATATACTAGTGGGACATTTTCATTATAGAACTTGGCTTGTATATTCCAATGATGGGATTCCTAAAAATGCCCTAGGTCTTCGTGAGCAAGCAAGTTGGATGCACACCCACTTAGTTTCTTTTGTTGAGCTTTCATACATTTATAGCTCTAGTGCATCCGTTGCATGGCAATCCCTACTCACTCACATTGATATCTATTGATGGGCATCTCCATAGCCCGTTGATACGCCTAGTTGATGTGAGACTATCTTCTCCCTCTTTGTCCTCACAACCACCACCATATACCACCATAGTGCTATGTCCATGGCTTGCGCTCATGTATTGCGTAAGAGTTGAAAAAGCTGAAGCGCGTTAAAAAGTATGAACCAATTGCTTGGCTGAAACCGGGGTTGTGCATGATGGGAGTATTTTGTGTAATGAAAATGAAGCATGGCCTAACTATATGATTTTGTAGGGATAAGCTTTCTTTAGCTATGCTATTTTGACAGGACATGATTATTTGTTAGTATGCTTCGAAGTATTACTATTCTTTATGTTTTATAAGCTTTTATCTTAAATCATTTGGATCTGAACAATCATGCCACAATAAATAAAATTACATTGAGAATTATGCTAGGTAGCATTCCACATCAAAAAAATCTGTTTTTAAAATTTACCTACTCGAGGACGAGCTGGAATTAAGCTTGGGGATGCTTGATATGTCTCCAACGTATCTATAATTTTTATTGTTCCATGCTATTATATTACCTATTTTGGATGTTTATGGGCTTTACTTTACACTTCAATATCATTTTTTGGACTAACCTACTAACCGGAGGCCCAACCCGTATTGCTGTTTTTTGCCTATTTCAGTGTTTCGAAGAAAAGGAATATCAAACGAAGTCCGAACGGAATGAAACCTTCGGGGGCGATCTTTTCGGAACAAACGTGATCCAGAGGACTTGGAGTGCAAGTCAAGAAGAAATCGAGGAGGCCTCGAGGGTGGAGGGTGCCCCCCCTAATGGGCGCGCCCCACTATCTCATGGGCCCCTCGGGCATCCACCGACCTACTTCTTGCTCCTATATATACCCATGTACCCCGAGAACATCAGAGGCGACCACGAAAAACTATTTCCACCACCGTAACCTTCTGTATCCGTGAGATCCCATCTCGGAGCCGTTGCCGGCGCTCCGCCTGAGGGGGAATCAACCACGGAGGGCTTCTACATCAACACCATAGCCTCTCCGATGAGTTGTGAGTAGTTTACCACAGACCTTCGGGTCCATAGTTATTAGCTAGATGGCTTCTTCTCTCTCTTTGGATCTCAATACCATGTTCTCCTTGATCTTCTTGGAGATCTATTCGATGTAACTCTTTTTGCGGTGTGTTTGTCGAGATCCGATGAATTGTGGGTTTATGATCAAGTTTATCTATGAGAAATATTTGAATCTCCTTTGAATTCTTTTATGTGTGATTAAGTTATCTTTGCAAGTATCTTCGAATTATCAGTCTGGTTTGGCCTACTAGATTGATCTTTCTTGCAATGGGAGAAGTGCTTAGCTTTGGGTTCAATCTTGCGGTGTCCTTTCCCAGTGACAGCAGGGGCATCAAGGCATGTATTGTATTGTTGCCATCGAGGATAAAAAGATGGGGTTTATATCATATTGCATGAGTTTATCCCTCTACATCATGTCATCTTTCTTAATGCATTACTCTGTTCTTTATGAACTTAGTACTCTAGATGCATGCTGGATAGCAGTCGATGTGTTGAGTAATAATAGTAGATGCAGGCAGGATTCGGTCTACTTGTCACGGACGTGATGCCTATATACATGATCATGCCAAGATAATCTCATAATTATTCGCTTTTCTATCAATTGCTCGAGAGTAATTTGTTCACCCACCGTAATACTTATGCTATCTTGAGAGAAGCCACTAGTGAAACCTATGGCCCCCGGGTCTATCTTTTATCATATAAGATTTCAATCTACTTTTATTTGCATCTTTACTTTTCCAATATATTTATAAAACACAAAAATTTATTTATCTTATCATTTTATCTCTATCAGATCTTACTTTCGCAAGTGCCCTTGAAGGGATTGACAACCCCTTTATTGCATTGTTTGCGAGTTCTTGTTTGCTTGTGTATGTGTGTGGGACTTCTGAGGAGCCTCCTACTGGATTGATACCTTGGTTCTCAAAAACTGAGGGAAATACTTATGCTACTATTGCTACATCACCCTTTCCTCTTCAAGGAAAACCAATGCAAGCTCAAGACGTAGCACCCGCCGGGGGCCTGTGGTTCGCCGGGTTCCCCTAGGTGCGGGCCCCGCATGCCTAGGGGAACTGTGCACCATATTGTCGATCGTTAGGGAGTGGCCGAGTCGAGTCGGGTATAGTGGCGCTCCATCAAGTCGCTGCTTGCTGGTGTCAGCGGTGACGATGGGGGCACTGTTGCCACGCCAGCCCTTGTCAGCGGGCAGGTGAGGGGCACTGTTGCCATGCTCCGGCTGACCAGAGGCATGGGCAGGGTACTGTTGCCTTAGTCATCTAGTGGGTGAAGACTCGTCCCATTGTACGGCCTGGATGGGACAGGAGCTGACCCGTGGCTGGGTTGAGGAACACGCCAGGGGCGGAGTTGGCTTGTTTGGGAAGTCTTGGTCATGCCGGGTTCGGCTGTCTTGTGCTAGTTGTCAAGGCCGAGTCGAGGGGCTTGGCCGGGTCCGAGAGTTCGGCCGGGTCGCGGGGCCTGGCTGGGTCGAGCGACCCGGCCAGGCACGAGCCGGCTTGAGGGGAGACGCCGGCCCCGTTGTTTTCGAAAAGGATCCGAGTTCCGTTGCCTACCCGGGGTTTATCCCCCCGACAACTTCCCTTAGACAGGAACTTTGAAAAATTTCTCAGGAATATTTAGTAGGTAAATTGAGTTGAGTTTTAGCATGGGGCAATTATATGGATAGGAAAATATCTCCAAAAAGTTTGGAGTCAATCAAGCAAAGATAAATAGCACTTGCTTTGCAAAGTGCCATTTAGCGCAGAATAGCAAAAGAATTATTGGAGGATGATCTATGAACATGGCAATGAAGGGTTTTGCCATATTAGAGCAAGATAGGACCCCAAACAATTTATGAGAATTATTTGGGAATTTTTAGGATGACAGAAGGATGGGTTGCGTCACAACCTAGGGCAAACAGGATAATTCCTTTATCAGAAAAGGAATATTCCCAATAAAAGAATATTAGGATTTGGGCTAGGATGAAAATGACATGATCTAGGGATGATAATGAGGATGACAAGCCACTATAAAACCTAGGAAGATATGATCTTCCTACATTTTGGAACCATATAGTGTCGGATTTCGGGTTCTGCAAACCCTTGGGAGGTTCGAACTCTGGGGTGCGTGCAGAGATCTCAACCTGCCCAGCGTGTCTACTCGCTAATCTCACAACCTATCGCGTCGAGCTCGAAGGGAAAGGAAGACACAACAGTTTACCCAGGTTCGGGCCACCTTGGGGTGTAAAACCCTACTCCTGCTTTGTGGTGGATTTTCCTCGAGGGGCTGAGGAAGAACTAGTATAGTGGAGAACAGCCTCAGGAGGTGTGTTGTTGAGCTCAAGTGAGCTGGTGACGTGGTATGGGTGGAATGGACTCGACTTCATCCCCTCCCATCCCATCGTGGTGGCTAGGTCCTATTTATAGTGGCATTGGTCCTCTTCCCAAATGTAGGCGGGAAGGGATTCCAGAATGGCCAAATTTGAAGGGAGACAACAAGTATGTCCTATCGTGACTAAAGTGGTCTTCGCCTACAAAAGCTGCTGGTCGTGACGACATGCTGGGCTCGGCGATGACCTCCATCCTGCTGTCCTAGGGGTCTTGGTCTTGTTGCACCAGAATGGAAACCTTTGGTTGATTCCTCGGGACTCTGCGCCTGCTGCTTGCCTCCTTTGCACCGAAGGGGAAACTGGTACTCTACGCCCGCTGGCGCCCGCCTGGCCTTGGTCGTCATGGCTCACATCAGCCGAACCTCGCGAGGTGAGCCTTGCATAGAAATCTCCACTCCTCGGGAGCCAGCCTGAGGGGGGCGAACCCCCTGGAGGTCTTGGTGTCGTACGCCTCGCGAGGCTTGGCCCCTCGCGGGGGTCTTGAGTTGTTGATGTTGAAGCTGGGCCGTACTAGGCCGTTGATGGAGCCACGCCGTGGGCCACAGGCAGGCAAGTCTGGGTACCCCTGGATCCAGAATGCCGACAGTAGCCCCCGGGCCCAAGGCGTGCTCGGACTTGGCTTCTGGGTGAAGCCAAAGGGCAAGTGCGGAGCACTGTGGGACCTAACCGCCTGCGGCCTTGGATGACGCGTGGCCATTGATGGGACGTGGGTGTCTCCACTTCCCCACGCTGCCTTGAAATCCGTTCGACTTGACGAGTCGATTCTGCATACATTAATGCGCGAGATCGTGGAGTCCGGCGGTTGTCCTACCTCTGGCTATAAATGAGGGGAGGGGTGGAGCCCCCTCGCTTATCTCTTTCTTCATCTTCTTGCTGCTCATCCGTTCTTCTTCTCCACCTTGCCATAGCATCCATGGCGCTGACGAGGAGATTCTTGGCTGCTGAGAAAGGGAAGGCTCCTAAGGAGGAACCAGCTTCGCCACCACCCAAGAGGGGTCGCGGACGTCCCCGCAAGCATGCCACAACCCCGGCGGCGGCCCCCAGGGGGCGAGGGCACGCTTCTCTAGGGGCTGGCATCTCCCTTGACATCCTTGGTGGTGCTTCTTCTCACGGCGGGGGCCACCGGCCACGGGGTAGTCCCCACGACGAGGGGAGGCGCGCTATGGTCGCTCGCCCTCCTCAACCATGCTTCTCCCCGATGGATGCGCTCCCGGAGTTCGTGGTGTGGTCGGAGAGGCCCGCTGACACCTTTTCTGGCTTCCATGCTTCTTTGTCGGCGAGCTGCCGACCTTGGGGCTCGACGGCCTCTGGCTGCAGGCCGATGGCTGCTGCAGCAGGGCCTCGTTGGTGGGGATCAAGCTCACCGCCGCGGGTAGCCTGGTCCTGACCTGCGGCTGGCAGGCGTTTGCTCGCACACGAGGCCTGGGAGGGAAGTGCACCCTCTTCCAGTATGATGGCCTTGCGACCCTCTTTGCGAGGGTGTTCAGGGAAGACGGCCGTCGTGCGGGGTGCTGCCCGGAAGACGACAGCGACGATGAGCTTGGCCTTGACGACATCCACATTTCCTCCCACAGCGGCAACTCTTCCTCGGGCGAGAGTTGAAGCAGCGGCGGCTATGATCAACCTCCGTGCTGCCGAGCCCGGATCGAGGGAGGCGGCGGATCGTCTCGCCGCCACACCACAGTGAAGCAGGAGGAAGGCCCGGCCTGAGCTCGGGGCTGTCAAACTTCGCCTCAGGACCTGCTGTGGCCTTGCGGGCCGCTTTTGTTTAATATTTGCTTCCTTCTGTGTTTTGAAAAAAAGTAGGGTGCCCCGCTGGGGCGTGTAATAAACTATGGCAATTATGCCCTTTATGTTGTGCTTATTATATTAATGTTCTGCTGTGATGTTTGTATTCTGGGTAGGCAAGGGTAGGGTAACTTAGCTTGACTTGTTCGCGGCAGCTTCCCACCTTGCGGGGGCACGGCCCTTGATGCCTGGCGGAGCCCTCTTTCCTGAAGACTCAGGGGCCACCGGTCTCGGGAGGTGCTAGAGGCCTCAACAGACGCTGTAGAGCTGCTGCAGAGCTGTTAAAGGAAAAGAAACCTTAACGGGCACCTCATTCTTCCTTGCGCGAGTCCCCTGCCATAGGTTTAGCTATGGCTTAATGCACCATGTCGCGTTGCCCAAGGGGCACGTACATGAGAGGGCTTTGATGCCCATGAGCTTGATCGAGGGCTCCTCGTGAGTATCATGAAGCTGAAGCACTCGGCAACAGGGTTCGGTGACGTGTGCTTGTGCGAGGGCGGACCCGTGCGCACTGATACGTCTCCAACGTATCTATAAATTTTTATTGTTCCATGCTATTATATTACCCCTTTTGGATGTTTATGGGCTTTATTTTACACATTTATATCATTTTTGGGACTAATCTACTAACCGGAGGCCCAGCCCGTATTGCTGTTTTTTGCCTATTTTAGTATTTCGAAGAAAAGGAATATCAAACGGAGTCCAAACGGAATGAAACCTTCAAGAGCGTGATTTTTGGAACGAACGTGATCCAGGGAACTTGGTGTGCAAGTCAAGAAGTGATACGTCTCCATCGTATCTACTTTTCCAAACACTTTTGCCCTTGTTTTGGACTCTAACTTGTATGATATGAATGGAACTAACCCGGACTGACGTTGTTTTCAGCAGAACTGCCATGGTGTTGTTTCTTGTGCAGAAAATAAAAATTCTCGGAATGACCTGAAACTCCACGGAACACCTTAGAAAAAATAAAGAAAAATCCTCGCAAAAGATGAAGACCAGGGGGGCCACACCCTGCTCACGAGGGTGGGGGGCGCCCCCCTGGGCGCGCCCCCTACCTCATGGGCCCCCTGGTGGCCCTCCGACGCCAACTCCAACTCCATATATTGGCTTTCGGGGAGAAAAAATCAGAGAGAAGAAATCATCGCGTTTTACGATACGAAGCCGCCGCTAAGCCCTATTCTCTCTCGGGAGGGCTGATCTGGAGTCCGTTCGGGGATCCAAAGAGGGGGATTTGTCGCCGTCGTCATCATAAACCATCCTCCATCACCAATTTCATGATGCTCACCGTCGTGCATGAGTAATTGCATCATAGGCTTGCTGGACGGTGATGGGTTGGATGAGATTTATCATGTAATCGAGTTAGTTTTGTTAGGGTTTGATCCCGAGTATCCATTATGTTCTGAGATTGATGTTGCTATGACTTTGCTATGCTTAATGCTTGTCACTAGGTCCCGAGTGCCATGATTTCAGATCTGAACCTATAATGTTTTCATGAATATATGTGTGTTCTTGATCCTATCTTGCAAGTCTATAGTCACCTACTATGTGTTATGATCCGGCAACCCCGAAGTGACAATAATCGGGACCAACCCGGTGATGACCATAGTTTGAGGAGTTCATGTATTCACTATGTGCTAATGCTTTGTTCCGGTTCTCTATTAAAAGGAGGCCTTAATATCCCTTAGTTTCCAATAGGACCCCGCTGCCACGGGAGGGTAGGACAAAAGATGTCATGCAAGTTATTTTCCATAAGCACGTATGACTATATACGGAATACATGCCTACATTACATTGATGAACTGGAGCTAGTTCTGTGTCACCCTATGTTATGACTGCTACATGATGAACAACATCCGGCATAATTATCCATCGCTAATCTGGTGCCTATGAATTTTCCATATACTGGTTTACACTTATTTACTTTTCCGTTGCTACTGTTACAATCACTACAAAATACCAAAAACATTACTTTTGCTGTCTTTACTTTTGTTACCGTTACCACCACTATCATATGACTTTGCTACTAAACACTTTACTACAGATACTATGTTTCCAGGTGTGGTTGAATTGACAACTCAGCTGCTAACACTTTAGAATGTTCTTTGGCTCCCCTTGTGTCGAATCAACAAATTTGGGTTGAATACTCTACCCTCGAAAACTGTTGCAATCCCCTATACTTGTGGGTCATCAAGACCTTTTTCTGGCGCCGCTGCTGGGGAGCATAGCTCTATTCTTTGAGTCACTTGGGATTTATATCTACTGGACACTATGAAGAACTTGAAAGATGATTGAACTACTATTTTGCCCTCAACTACGAGGGGAGGTAAGGGACTGCCATCTAGCCTTGCACTAGATTCTCCTTTTGTTATGAGTAAGTTTGCGACACCTAAACCTACTACTGCTATTGATTTTGATTTGTCGCATGTTGTTGATGATGCCACTTCTACTATGCACGATACTTATGATGAAACTACTTCTATGCTTGATACTACTGTGCCACTTGGTGAATTTCTTGATGAGCAAATTGCTAGGTCTAGAGAAAGAGAAATTATTGAACCTGAACACGATGATGTTAGTGATGATGAACCTATGTCTGCTATTCCTGAGGGTTATCTTTTTGATGTTGAATCTTCTGCAGCTATTCTTGCTTGCCAGGATAGACAGGAACTTAAGAGGTTGCTAGTTAAATGGAGTAAAGAATCTTTTAGAGGTAGAATGAAACCCGACCCTGCTTTTGCTACTTCACCTATCTGTGTTCCTGATCAGGATTATTATGATTTTTCTGTTGATCCAGATATAATTACTTTGGTTGAATCTGATCCTTTTTATGGCTATGAATCTGAAACTGTTGTGGCACATCTTACTAAGTTAATTGTCACACCCTAGCTAGTCATGCATCAGAGTGTGTGCATCATGTTTAAATTTCCATTTAATTTGAAATGGGCTTTTGTGAAACCCTCAGAATCATTTCTGAAAAATGACCCAAATAAAAATTTCTCCAAAAGGGTCCAAGAAAATGCTCATGTTGCTCTCTGAAAATATTGGACAGAGATAAAAATCAAACCAATATTTTTTAAGAGCTCATAGGTATTTATTTTGGGCATTTGGAATTAATGCATAAATATTTGCATTGGAAATATATTATTTATATATATTAATATATGTCCAAATATTATGCCATTTATAAAGGAGCTCTGGAATAATATATCTAGCTCCTGCAAAAATTGGCATAAGTTAAATAAATGATTTAATATATTATTTAAATCAAAACAAATGTCAGAAATTAGAAAAAGAAAAATACTAAAAAGGGAGAAGCTTACCTGGGCTCCTCCCTGTGCAGCCCAGCCAGCTGGCCGGCCCAGCCAGCAGGCGGCCCAGCCCGTCTCCCTCCTCTGTCGTCTTCGTCCCGACAGAGGGAGGGGAGTGTGGCCGGCGCGCGCGCGCGCCACCGCGCCACGCCACCTGCTCGCCTGCCTGCCTGCCCTCCCCTCCTCGCCTCGATGCCCCTGGACGACGC
This sequence comes from Triticum dicoccoides, assembly GCF_002162155.2. Taxonomy (NCBI): domain Eukaryota; kingdom Viridiplantae; phylum Streptophyta; class Magnoliopsida; order Poales; family Poaceae; genus Triticum; species Triticum dicoccoides. Next base: position 370,340,685 of record NC_041381.1, on the reverse strand, counting down.
CACGCCTCCCCCCTGCTCTCTCTCACTCTCCCTCGGCTCTTCCCTCCTCTCCCTTGCTCTCTCTCTCTCACGGCCGAACACCACCGTCGCCGCCGTTCGCCATAGCAGCCGCCACCGGCCACCCCTCGCTCCCCCGACTAGCTCAGGAGCTCCGCCTCGACCCCCTCTTCCTCCCCACCGCTCCACGGGCCTCCGGAAGCCCTGCATCGCCGCCACGCGCTGTTCCCCTCTTCGGGCTCCGACCATCATCGCCGTCGAATTCGCCGTCTCCAGCGCGTCCCCGAGCCCGCTAACCATCCCTGCAGCTCCGCGGTGAGCCCCCGAGTCGTTTCCCCCTTCTCCCCTGGTCTCTTTCGACCTCTAGGCCTTAGCCCCGCCTTGGCCGAGAACTCCACGCCGCCGGAGATGTCGCCGTCGTGGCCACAGTCACCGTAGCGCCCAGCCGAGCACACCATCGTGCTCCACACCTCACCAGGAGCGCGTAGCACGCACCAACACCCCCCCTAGCGCCCTGCATCACCTAACCCGCCGTTGGCCGAACTCCGGCCGCCGCTCGCGAGCTCGCCGTCGTCGATACCGGCCACCTCAGGCACGGCCACCACCACCGTTCGACGCGCGGGAGCAAGAGCTCTCCAACGAGCCCAAGCACGGCCTCGCCCGTGCCCTGTAGCGCGATTCCGCATCGCGCCGCCGTCTCGGGCCTCGCCGGCGTCATGTCGCCGGTGGGTTTGACCCACTTTGACCACGGCAGGACCCCCCTGAGTCCCTGACAGGTGGGCCCAGCCCTGTAGCTAATCAGGATTAGCGCTAACCACTGTTAGTTAACCCCCTGACACTGACCAGTGGGCCCCAGCGCCACTAATCCCTAATTAGGATTAAGTTAATCCTGTTAAACCCCCCTGTCACTGACGTGTGGCCCCCACACGTCAGGTTTGACCCCAGCCAGCCGCAGTTGACCACTAACGTCATGCTGACGTCATGCTGGCGCAATATATATATTTCTGGATTTAATTTAAATCAGGAAATTCCAGAATATTATTTAAACTTCAAAAATTCATAACTTTTATTCTGTAACTCCAAATTGGACAAATTATATATGAAAAATGATCAGAAAAATCCAATCTATCCATCTGTACTATTTTCATGCATGATCAAACAAGTTAAATTGATGTTTTAAGCAGAATAAGGAAAAGCACTTTAAAAGGCCATGTTTGAGTTTGAAATTTGAATCTTTGATTCAAATTTGTCCAAACCCTTCTGGTTTTAGTTGCATTAGCCCAACACACTCATATTGCCATGTTTCATGCATGCATCATATTGTTGCACATTGTTTGGTGATGGTTGTGTATCGGTGTCCTTTGCGACAGGTTCTGCCTCCGAGGAGTACCGTGATTACCCTAACGAAGAACCGTATCAGTGCATCGAACCATCAGGCAAGCAACCAACCATTTGATCATATCGATACAATCCCATGTTCTCGCTCCTGCTCTCTTTTACTGCATTAAGACAACGCGTTTCAAACTGCTGTGTGCTACGGTAGTTGAACCCATTTCCTCTGCATGACCTGTCATTGCCACAGTAACTAGATGAAACCCACTAGCATGTGTAGGAGTTGATTGAGCCTTATGTATGTGTTGTTCCTACCTTGCTATGCCTGCTATGCTTAGAGTCGTGTCAGGTCTGGTTCATCTGGGTGATGGGCTAGAGTGAAATGATTATGCCGGTAATGAGAGTGGTGTGGTGAACACGATTTGGTAAAGGTATCGATGAGAGGCCATGTAGGAGTACATGGTGGGTTGTTTCATTGAAGCCGACCTTAAGCACTGAGATTTGTATGTGTGATTTAAGATTCAGCTACTACCATGCATTGGGCCCTGAAATATGACCCCGCTCGACTTCTTATTCACCCTAGCTCTCTGTCCAGGAGTTGCAAGTAGTTTCTGGTGTTTGTAGTCTACTGGAGGCCGTGGACAGCGCTGACCGTAGGGGTGGGCTGTGATGCGGTAGGTACGTGGCCGGGTGTACCGAATACCCGTTAGGTATCTCGGGAACCCTGTTCACATCGTTCGGGGCCGTATGGGAAACCTCGGCCGGACTCCCTGCGGATGGAACCTGAATAGGCGATAAACCTGGACTAGAGGCTTAAGTGTTTAGGTAGGTCATGGTCTACACCCACGTCGGTTTTCGCTTGAAGTCTGCCGAGCACATGTCGTGTGCAGACGCTAAGTGGTGGAAACATGTATGAGGAAGTACACCCCTGCAGGGTTATCATAATCTATTCGAATAGCCGCGTCCGCGGTAAAGGACTACTTGGTTGCCTATACAGTTCATAGACAAGTAAATGGAAACTGCTAAAAGCCTCAAGATAAGTGTGAGTGCCGAGGATGGCTCTTTCGTAGGAAGACGGAGGCGGATCCTCGGTAGTGTATTGAAGTGGTGAGTAGTGGACTCGTGTGCGCAAAACCATTTCAAGTTGAAGTATCGTAGGATAGTCTAGCCAAGAGTCAAAGCTGGCTTGCTGCAATAACTCCACCAACCCTTCTTGATAATATGCATGTATGTAGGATCTGATGTAAGTCTTGCTGAGTACCTTTGTACTCATGTTGCTATAATTTACATTTTTACAGAAGACGCTGCAACCCCTTCTGATGGGTTCTATGTAGACGTTGACATCAACGAGTAGGCTAAACACCCAGGTGGTGACCCTGAGCTTGTGAAGGACCACGTAGTATAGCTAGGCTTTCCAAGCCTCTTTTATTTTACTAGTTGTCTGTACTCAGACAATGTACTTCCGCTGCTGGTTTGTATGACTGTATGACTTGTATGTTGGGTCGTGAGACCGTACCTTTGTGTATGCTATGTATGGCTCCCTGAGCCTTAAATAAAGTACTTGTGTCGTAGAGTCGTGTTGTGATGCTTCGTTGTATTTGCACATATCGAGCATATTGTGTGTATGATTTAAATGCTTGGTATGTGTGGGATCTGACTATCTAGTTGTTTATCTTTAGTAGCCTCTCTTACCGGGAAATGTCTCCTAGTGTTACCGCTGAGCCATGGTAGCTTGCTACTGCTCTGGAACACTTAGGCTGGCCGGCATGTGTCCTTCTTCATTCCTGTGTCTGTCCCTTCGGGGAAATGTCACGCTTTGAGTACCGGAGTAATGTTAGCCCGCTACAGCCCGGTTTACCGGAGTCCTGCTAGCCCAGTGCTACAGCCCGGACCCACTTGCTGATGACCGACACGTTCGAAGCTGGGTCATGGATGCCTGTCCCTGTAAGTCTGTGCCACTTTGGGTTTACGACTAGTCATGTCAGCCCGGGCTCCTTATCATATGGATGCTAGCGACACTATCGTATACGTGAGCCAAAAGGCGCAAACGGTCCCGGGCAAAGGTAAGGCGACACCCGTGGGGATACCGTGCGTGAGGCCACAAAGTGATATGAGGTGTTACCAGCTAGATCGATGTGACATCGAGTCGGGGTCCTGACAGCGTTGGCATCAGAGCCGGACTGCCTGTAGGTTCTCCAAGCCAAACTGGTCGATGTTGAGTCTAGAAATTCTTTAGTTATATGTAGGGGAATTGTTTGTGGGTTGGAACGTAAGGCTCTTTTTACTCCTTTATCTTATGACATTCTGATCTGAGTCAGTCCATTCTTCCACCGGGGGTTAAGGAATTAGGATCTGTTCTCTCTATCAGGATCACGTGTTACTAATCAGTAGTACCTTATAAGTTTGATGGATACAAGCCTAGTTCAGTTCTACTACCACATTATGTTGTTAGAATGGATTCAGAACTTTGATATGATGATGTTGAGTGTGTACGAAATCCTTTGTCAAATGTCTCAAAATCCTTCTTGAGCATTTACAGCTGTTATGCTGCCGAAATTTTGCTAGAAATTCTAATGCCTTTGCATTATGATTGTGCTTTCAGATGGCCACTCGCGACCTCAATCAAGTGGTTCGCCTGACTCGATGCCTAGATGTACCCGGCCATACTGCCAAGTTGGTCAGGGTAATGATTGCGGCTGGATACCGCTGGTATCCTGAGTACACGGTCGAAGAGCAATTCCGAGACTTTAATCAAAGCCAGTATCTCTGCACTGTCCGGATATTTCCATCTTATCCTGGATCCACCGAGCCCCTTCACTGCTCCTATGGACTCGGGGTTACTATTGAGATGGCTGTGCAGGACGCCGCCTACTCTATGATGACCATTATGCGAGTCAGATCTGGGTTATTTCGGGATTCTGATTTCCGGTATATGCCAGGCTCACTTCCGGGAGCACAAGGGTATCTCCAGGCTATCTATGCTGACCCCACTCAGGAGGATTCACGGACTCGCACCACTGCTGAGATGCTCGAGGATAAGGACCGTGAAAATCGGGCCTTAAGGTTAGAGCTCTTCAATACCCGTGCTGACCACTGGGCCACTTTGACTCGGTTCGCATCGGCGGTGCAAGCTGGATTTTCAGATATGCGCGATCTCTATCCTGTGAGATCTGCTCTGCCAGACGTGATGGGTTGGCGTGATGTAGGAGGCATCACCCCACCTCGCGGTCCCCGCAGGCCACCGTCTGTTGGTCCAAGGCCTCATCCTAGCCCCTATGGTCCACAAGCTCCGCGGGATCGTCTGTTTCCGGATGATCATGTTGAGCTTCCAGGCTATGGAGGTGACTTCTACGAGGACTACTACGGATCGGTCTGAGTTAGTGGTAGTGTCACTAGTTTGCACTAGCTGTGTCGTCTATCGTCCCGCGTGACTCGTGGGATATGACCTAGTTTGTACTCTTTCCGGAGGTGTAGAAAAATAATGTATAGGAGCTTGGAATGCCTCCGATGAGATGTAATCCTCTTTTCACCGTAATAGTACTTTGTTTGGTCTTGTACTAAACCCTGTATGGTGTGTATGACGATGGAATAAAAGAAGCAGTTTCTGTATCTACCATGTCATATGGATGATCATCTTGCATTTTGAGTTATTCCTTACATTTTATATCCTATGTCAGAATTTTATCATCCTGACTAAATCATTGTCTTGTTTACCTAGGATGGTCAACACACGCACTAACCCGGCTCCTCAAGAGCAGGCCGAAGGCAGTGAAGTCAGGGATGCAAATCTGCCTCATCCTCCTTCCCTAGCCGAGGTTATGATGGAAGCTGAGAGAAACAAGCGGGAGACCAACCGTTTGTTGGAGCGTATTGAACAGAACACAGCACACCATCAGAGGACTAACGTGGTGTCACTCAGTGATTTTATCAAATTACATCCACCCACGTTCCACCACTCCGTCGAGCCTCTCGACGCTGATGACTGGCTTCGCAGTATCTCTCACAAACTGCGTTCCACGCTGGTAGCGGAGGCTGACAAGGTCACCTTTGCTGCATATCATCTTGAAGGCCCCGCCAGTCTATGGTGGGAGAATTATGGAGCTATGCGCCCAGCGGGCCATGTCACTACTTGGACTGAATTCAGCGAGGCTTTCCGTGAACATCACATTCCGGAGGGTCTCATGGACCGTAAACGTGAGGAATTCTGCAATTTCACCCAAGGCCGGCTCTCTGTGGATGTTTACAGCAGGGAGTTTGGTAACCTCGCACGATATGCAACTGAGGAAGTTTCTACTGATGCGAAGAAGCAAGCAAGGTTCCGTAAGGGCCTTAGTCCTGAGCTTCGCCGTGACCTCCGTCTGCATGAGTGCACATCCTTTCAGAAACTTGTCAACAAAGCCATTAGTGCTGAAACTGGTCAGACTGACTATGACGCAACACGCAAGCATGGCCGTGACATGGGTTCCTCATCAGGTGCTGGTCCTCAGAAGCGCCGCGTGTGGGTACCCAACACCGCCCTGCCACCCAGGTTCACACCGAGGCCATCCTTCCAGGCGCCTCGCCCTGTTCAACAGTCTATACCAGCCAAACCCTATGGGGGTCCAACTAACAATGCTCCTCCACGTACCAGTTCCGTGACTTGTTTCAAGTGTGGGGAATCTGGTCACTATATGCGTGAGTGTCCCCAGACCAACCCCAATCAGTCTGCTAAAGCTGTTGGCCGTGGCAAGCCGACAGGAAAAATATTCCACGCCAAACCGGTCACCACCTCACGTGGCCATGTCAACTGTGTCTCTGCCGAAGAAGCTCAAGAAGATCCCAACGTCGTTCTCGGTACGCTTCTTATTAATTGCCACCCGGCATCTGTTCTTTTCGATACAGGAGCCTCTCATTCTTTTATATCCGAAAATTATGCTCGTTTGCATAACGTTGCATTCTGTGACATGCCATCCACTATGGAAATTTCTACCCCTGGTTCTAGATGGCAGACCTCTAGGGTAAGTTATGGAAATGAAATCCAAGTCGACAGACTTGTTTTTCTTGCATCTTTGATAGCTCTCAAATCTTCAGATATTAATATCATTCTGGGTATGGACTGGATGTCGGCTCATCAAGACAAAATTGATTGCTTCTCTAGTACTGTTCAACTCACCCATCCTTCGGGGAAGATAGTCAATGTCTTGACCCAAATAGCCAAGCGACAGTTATATTCTCTTAACGCCAGCCCTTTGCCAGACCTTGAGGACATTCCGGTAGTCCGTGACTTCCCGGATGTCTTTCCAGAAGAATTGCCAGGTGTTCCACCTGACAGGGATGTTGAGTTTGTAATAGACCTCATTCCAGGAACCGTTCCGATTGCTAGAAGACCTTATAAGATGGCACCCCTAGAACTAGCCGAGCTTAAGAAACAACTCGATGAGTCCTTGAAAAAGGGTTTCATCCGACCTAGCTCATCTCTGTGGGCTTGCCCCGTCCTATTCGTCAAGAAGAAGGATGGTACGGACCGGATGGTTGTAGATTACCGACCTGTCAATTTGGTCACAATCAAGAACAAGTATCCACTTCCCAGGATCAACGACCTGTATGATCAGCTCGCTGGATCCTCAGTCTTCTCCAAGATGGATTTGAGGTTGGGCTACCATCAAATCAAAATCAGAAACGGGGACATTCCTAAAACGGCCTTTGTTACTCGTTATGGCCAATACGAGTACACCGTCATGTCCTTCGGTTTAACCAACGCTCCAGCCACCTTTTCTCGGTTAATGAACTCAATCTTCATGGAGTATCTGGATAAATTCGTCGTAGTTTATCTCGATGATATACTCATCTACTCCAAGAACGAGGAAGAACATGCCGAACATCTAAGGCTAGTGTTGAAGAAACTTCGAGAGCATCGTCTTTATGCCAAATTTTCTAAATGTGAATTCTGGTTGTCAGAAGTGACCTATCTGGGTCATGTATTATCTGGTAAAGGTATTGCTGTTAACCCTGAGCGAGTTCAAGCCGTCCTTAATTGGACTCCACCTGAATCGGTCAAGCAAGTTCGGAGTTTTCTAGGCTTAGCGAGCTATTGTCGTCGCTTTGTCGAGAACTTCTCCAAGGTTGCTAAACCTCTAACCGAACTCCTCAAGAAAGATAAGAAGTTCGAATGGACTCCACAGTGTGAGCACAGCTTTCAGGAACTGAAAAGACGCCTGACTTCTGCTCCCGTACTGGTACCGCCAGACTTCTCCAAGGACTTTGTTATCTACTGCGACGCCTCGCGACAAGGACTAGGTTGCATTCTCATGCAAGATCGACACGTAATTGCCTACGCTTCACGGCAATTGCACCCACATGAGGAGAATTATCCTACTCATGATCTAGAGCTTGCAGCCGTAGTCTATGCACTTAAGACCTGGCGACATTACCTCCTCGGTAACCGTTGCGAAATATTCACTGATCACCAAAGCCTGAAGTACATTTTCGCCCAACCGGATCTGAATCTCAGGCAAAGACGTTGGGTTGAATTGATCACAGACTTCGACTTAGGGATAACTTACACCCCAGGGAAGGCCAACGTCATGGCTGATGCGCTAAGTCGTAAATCTTATTGTAACAACCTGATGTTACAACAAAGTCAACCGCTTCTCCATGAGGAATTTCGGAAGCTTAACCTTCACATTGTTCCCCAAGGTTTTCTTTCCACCTTGGTAGCAACACCTACTCTTACGGATCAAATCATCGCTGCCCAAAAGCGAGATAAGGGAATATCTAAAATCAAAGAGAACATTGCTAGCGGAGGTGCTAGTTGTTTCTCCACAAATGATCATGGTGTTGTGTACTTCGAGAACCGTCTAGTGGTTCCCAAGAACCAGCATCTGCGGCAGTTGATCCTTAAGGAAGCTCATGAATCTCCTCTCACCATTCATCCCGGTAGTACTAAGATGTATCAGGACCTACGCCAGAGGTTCTGGTGGACTAGGATGAAGAGAGAAATTGCTTAGTTTATTGCTAATTGCGACGTCTATCGTCGTGTAAAAGCAGAGCATCAACGGCCTGCTGGCACCCTTCAACCCTTAGCTATTCCTGAATGGAAATGGGATAAAATTGGTATGGATTTCATTACCGGTTTTCCCAGGACCAAGAAAGGGAATAATGCTATTTTCGTCGTTGTCGATCGTCTTTCCAAAGTAGCCCATTTCTTACCTGTTCGTGAGAGTATAACCGCTAGCCAGCTGGCAGACTTATACATCTCCCGAATAGTGTCCCTCCATGGTGTTCCTTTGGAAATTAACTCGGATCGAGGAAGTCTTTTCACCTCTCGATTTTGGGAAAGTTTCCAAAATGCTATGGGAACCCGTCTCTCCTTCAGCACCGCTTTCCACCCTCAGTCGAGTGGTCAAGTGGAACGCGTCAACCAGATTCTAGAAGACATGCTTCGAGCCTCTGTTATCTCATTCGGAATGGACTGGGAGAAGTGTCTTCCGTTTGCCGAATTCGCTTACAACAACAGCTATCAATCTAGCTTGAGTAAAGCCCCTTTTGAAGTTCTCTATGGACGACGGTGTCGAACACCCCTTAACTGGTCAGAGACCGGGGAAAGACAATTCTTTGGCCCGGATATGATTCAGGAAGCAGAAGAACAAGTTCGTATTGTTCGTGAAAAGTTGAAAACAGCCCAATCTCGTCAAAAGAGTCAATATGACCGAAAACATAAGGCTATGAATTTCGAGGTTGACGAGAAGGCTTACCTTCGGGTCACCCCTCTGAAGGGAACCCATCGTTTCGGTATCAAAGGCAAATTGGCTCCTCGTTACATTGGACCTTTTCGCGTTCTTGCCAAACGAGGAGAAGTTGCCTACCAGTTGGAACTACCTCCGCACCTCTCCAGAGTCCACGATGTCTTCCACGTTTCTCAACTCAGGCATTGCTTCTCGGATCCTATCCGTGAAGTGGACCACGAAACGCTTGATCTCCAAGATAATCTTACATATCGAGAGTACCCCATTCGTATCCTTGATCAGGCCGAACGTACCACCCGACGTCATAATATCAAGTTTCTCAAAGTTCAATGGTCGCATCATTCTGAGGATGAAGCAACTTGGGAAAGGGAGGATCGTCTTCGACTTGAGTATCCCGCCTTCTTCCCGGAGGAACCCAAATCTCGGGACGAGATTCTTTTGAGTGGGGGTGAGTTGTCACACCCTAGCTAGTCATGCATCAGAGTGTGTGCATCATGTTTAAATTTCCATTTAATTTGAAATGGGGATTTGTGAAACCCTCAGAATCATTTCTGAAAAATGACCCAAATAAAAATTTCTCCAAAAGGGTCCAAGAAAATGCTCATGTTGCTCTCTGAAAATATTGGACAGAGATAAAAATCAAACCAATATTTTTTAAGAGCTCATAGGTATTTATTTTGGGCATTTGGAATTAATGCATAAATATTTGCATTGGAAATATATTATTTATATATATTAATATATGTCCAAATATTATGCCATTTATAAAGGAGCTCTGGAATAATATATCTAGCTCCTGCAAAAATTGGCATAAGTTAAATAAATGATTTAATATATTATTTAAATCAAAACAAATGTCAGAAATTAGAAAAAGAAAAATACTAAAAAGGGAGAAGCTTACCTGGGCTCCTCCCTGTGCAGCCCAGCCAGCTGGCCGGCCCAGCCAGCAGGCGGCCCAGCCCGTCTCCCTCCTCTGTCGTCTTCGTCCCGACAGAGGGAGGGGAGTGTGGCCGGCGCACGCGCGCGCCACCGCGCCACGCCACCTGCTCGCCTGCCTGCCTGCCCTCCCCTCCTCGCCTCGATGCCCCTGGACGACGCCACGCCTCCCCCCTGCTCTCTCTCACTCTCCCTCGGCTCTTCCCTCCTCTCCCTCGCTCTCTCTCTCTCACGGCCGAACACCACCGTCGCCGCCGTTCGCCATAGCAGCCGCCACCGGCCACCCCTCGCTCCCCCGACTAGCTCAGGAGCTCCGCCTCGACCCTCTCTTCCTCCCCACCGCTCCACGGGCCTCCGGAAGCCCTGCATCGCCGCCACGTCGCCGTTCCCCTCTTCGGGCTCCGACCATCATCGCCGTCGAATTCGCCGTCTCCAGCGCGTCCCCGAGCCCGCTAACCATCCCTGCAGCTCCGCGGTGAGCCCCCGAGTCGTTTCCCCCTTCTCCCCTGGTCTCTTTCGACCTCTAGGCCTTAGCCCTGCCTTGGCCGAGAACTCCACGCCGCCGGAGATGTCGCCGTCGTGGCCACTGTCACCGTAGCGCCCAGCCGAGCACACCATCGTGCTCCACACCTCACCAGGAGCGCGTAGCACGCACCAACACCCCCCCTAGCGCCCTGCATCACCTAACCCGCCGTTGGCCGAACTCCGGCCGCCGCTCGCGAGCTCGCCGTCGTCGATACCGGCCACCTCAGGCACGGCCACCACCACCGTTCGACGCGTGGGAGCAAGAGCTCTCCAACGAGCCCAAGCACGGCCTCGCCCGTGCCCTGTAGCGCGATTCCGCATCGCGCCGCCGTCTCGGGCCTCGCCGGCGTCACGTCGCCGGTGGGTTTGACCCACTTTGACCACGGCAGGACCCCCCTGAGTCCCTGACAGGTGGGCCCAGCCCTGTAGCTAATCAGGATTAGCGCTAACCACTGTTAGTTAACCCCCTGACACTGACCAGTGGGCCCCAGCGCCACTAATCCCTAATTAGGATTAAGTTAATCCTGTTAAACCCCCATGTCACTGACGTGTGGCCCCCACACGTCAGGTTTGACCCCAGCCAGCCGCAGTTGACCACTGACGTCATGCTGACGTCGTGCTGGCGCAATATATATATTTCTGGATTTAATTTAAATCAGGAAATTCCAGAATATTATTTAAACTTCAAAAATTCATAACTTTTATTCTGTAACTCCAAATTGGACAAATTATATATGAAAAATGATCAGAAAAATCCAATCTATCCATCTGTACTATTTTCATGCATGATCAAACAAGTTAAATTGATGTTTTAAGCAGAATAAGGAAAAGCACTTTAAAAGGCCATGTTTGAGTTTGAAATTTGAATCTTTGATTCAAATTTGTCCAAACCCTTCTGGTTTTAGTTGCATTAGCCCAACACACTCATATTGCCATGTTTCATGCATGCATCATATTGTTGCACATTGTTTGGTGATGGTTGTGTATCGGTGTCCTTTGCGACAGGTTCTGCCTCCGAGGAGTACCGTGATTACCCTAACGAAGAACCGTATCAGTGCATCGAACCATCAGGCAAGCAACCAACCATTTGATCATATCGATACAATCCCATGTTCTCGCTCCTGCTCTCTTTTACTGCATTAAGACAACGCGTTTCAAACTGTTGTGTGCTACGGTAGTTGAACCCATTTCCTCTGCATGACCTGTCATTGCCACAGTAACTAGATGAAACCCACTAGCATGTGTAGGAGTTGATTGAGCCTTATGTATGTGTTGTTCCTACCTTGCTATGCCTGCCATGCTTAGAGTCGTGTCAGGTCTGGTTCATCTGGGTGATGGGCTAGAGTGAAATGATTATGCCAGTAATGAGAGTGGTGTGGTGAACACGATTTGGTAAAGGTATCGATGAGAGGCCATGTAGGAGTACATGGTGGGTTGTTTCATTGAAGCCGACCTTAAGCACTGAGATCTGTATGTGTGATTTAAGATTCAGCTACTACCATGCATTGGGCCCTGAAATATGACCCCGCTCGACTTCTTATTCACCCTAGCTCTCTGTCCAGGAGTTGCAAGTAGTTTCTGGTGTTTGTAGTCTACTGGAGGCCGTGGACAGCGCTGACCGTAGGGGTGGGCTGTGATGCGGTAGGTACGTGGCCGGGTGTACCGAATACCCGTTAGGTATCTCGGGAACCCTGTTCACATCGTTCGGGGCCGTATGGGAAACCTCGGCCGGACTCCCTGTGGATGGAACCTGAATAGGCGATAAACCTGGACTAGAGGCTTAAGTGTTTAGGTAGGTCGTGGTCTACACCCACGTCGGTTTTCGCTTGAAGTCTGCCGAGCACATGTCGTGTGCAGACGCTAAGTGGTGGAAACATGTATGAGGAAGTACACCCCTGCAGGGTTATCATAATCTATTCGAATAGCCGCGTCCGCGGTAAAGGACTACTTGGTTGCCTATACAGTTCATAGACAAGTAAATGGAAACTGCTAAAAGCCTCAAGATAAGTGTGAGTGCCGAGGATGGCTCTTCCGTAGGAAGACGGAGGCGGATCCTCGGTAGTGTATTGAAGTGGTGAGTAGTGGACTCGTGTGCGCAAAACCATTTCAAGTTGAAGTATCGTAGGATAGTCTAGCCAAGAGTCAAAGCTGGCTTGCTGCAATAACTCCACCAACCCTTCTTGATAATATGCATGTATGTAGGATCTGATGTAAGTCTTGCTGAGTACCTTTGTACTCATGTTGCTATAATTTACATTTTTACAGAAGACGCTGCAACCCCTTCTGATGGGTTCTATGTAGACGTTGACATCAACGAGTAGGCTAAAGACCCAGATGGTGACCCTGAGCTTGTGAAGGACCACGTAGTATAGCTAGGCTTTCCAAGCCTCTTTTATTTTACTAGTTGTCTGTACTCAGACAATGTACTTCCGCTGCTGGTTTGTATGTCTGTATGACTTGTATGTTGTGTCGTGAGACCGTACCTTTGTGTATGCTATGTATGGCTCCCTGAGCCTTAAATAAAGTACTTGTGTCGTAGAGTCATGTTGTGATGCTTCGTTGTATTTGCACATATCGAGCATATTGTGTGTATGATTTAAATGCTTGGTATGTGTGGGATCTGACTATCTAGTTGTTTATCTTTAGTAGTCTCTCTTACCGGGAAATGTCTCCTAGTGTTACCGCTGAGCCATGGTAGCTTGCTACTGCTCTGGAACACTTAGGCTGGCCGGCATGTGTCCTTCTTCATTCCTGTGTCTGTCCCTTCGGGGAAATGTCACGCTTTGAGTTCCGGAGTCCTGTTAGCCCGCTACAGCCTGGTTTACCGGAGTCCTGCTAGCCCAGTGCTACAGCCCGGACCCACTTGCTGATGACCGACACGTTCGAAGCTGGGTCATGGATGCCTGTCCCTGTAAGTCTGTGCCACTTTGGGTTTACGACTAGTCATGTCAGCCCGGGCTCCTTATCATATGGATGCTAGCGACACTATCGTATACGTGAGCCAAAAGGCGCAAACGGTCCCGGGCAAAGGTAAGGCGACACCCGTGGGGATACCGTGCGTGAGGCCGCAAAGTGATATGAGGTGTTACCAGCTAGATTGATGTGACATCGAGTCGGGGTCCTGACATTAAATGATATAGCTGCCCTCTTTACAAATAATGAGAGATCGCGCTACCTTTATTTACTCAAGATATTTCCGTTCTCATTAAAGGGTGATGCTAAGATATGGTATAATTCTCTTGATCCTGGTTGTGTGCAAAGTCCCCAGGATATGATTTATTACTTCTCTACTAAATAATTCCCTGCTCATAAGAAACAAGCTGCTTTGAGGGAAATATACAATTTTGTGCAAATTGAAGAAGAGAGTCTCCCACAAGCTTGGGGGAGGCTTCTCAAGTTACTTAATGCTTTGCATGATCATCCTCTTAAGAAACCTGAAATATTTGATATCTTTTATAATGGACTAACTCATGCTTCCAGAGATTACCTGGATAGTTGTGTTGGTTCTCTTTTCAGGGAAAGAACACCGGATGACGCTGAAATTCTATTGAATAATACGTTGGCTAATGAAAATAATTGGGCACCTCCTGTCGTGGAATTGTCACGACAGATGTCCTAGGGTGAGGACTTAGTCGTGAGGCCAACACATATATGTGGTAGCTTGAGAGGGGTTGAGCGGAATCGAGAAACGCAACACAAGACAGGGATTTAGACAGCTTCGGGCCCCGGGAAACATCATCCGGTAAAAACCCTACATGCTGTTTGAGGCTAGGTCTCATTATCATCACCAGGGAGTCGCCGTAAACCGGCTCTCCTCTTTGTGTCTAGCCCTAAGATTGTTTCTTCTTGCTTGTAGCTTGTCCCTCTTTGGGGAGCCCTGCCCCTCCTTATATATGTTGAAGGGGCGGGTTACATGTGGAGTCCTATTAGGATTAGGACTAGTCTATCTCTAATGCAAACCGGATACAAGTCCTGGTCTTAACTCCTTGTAAGGTAAATATTCCTCATGCCTTTCCTCTTAAACCGGCCCACCATAGTATGAACCGGCCTTCATGAACCGCCCGTTGGGACACTAGGTCTTGTCGCTCCTCGCACCCGCCTGCCGGATTACCAATGAATCGTGAACCGCCAGGTCCAAACGGATCGCCGGTGAATCGCCAAGTGTCAGCGGGGTCTCAAATAAACCGCCAAGTCCGGCCGGGTTAACTTCCGGCCGGTTTACACCGCGGGGTATATCCCCGACATTAGCCCCCAAGTTTAGCTTGGATTTATCCATGGTAAACTTATGCTGCAAAATAAACACCAGAACAAATTTGGCAGGTTATGCTCCGGGTTAAGAACTCTTGTAGACCGGCACCTGATCGTCCTTAAGTCCTTTGTCATTTCCTCCTTCTAGAAAATCCGGGTCAATAACTAGCTTCATACTCAAATTGCTGATGTTGGCTTCTTATAGAAAAAATACTGTGAAGAATAATCCACTTGAGTCGGCTTCCAAAGCGCCGGTTTAAGAAATATTGGTCTTGAAATACTCATCTGATATTCAACCGGTTTGAAGATGCAGAACTTGCCAGTTTTATCATTGCCAAAGACTGTCGGGTTGCAGCCACAGGGTCATAATGATTGGTGACGCCGGTTCAACCTAGTTTGCTCAATCAGAGAATTTGAAAATATTTCTTCGATAATAATATAATACCTGTAGCCCCCAAGTCTTTAAGAAGAACAAAGTGGTGGCTTAAGACTTTGCTTCAATATAAATACTGCCACTTTTAAAGAAATCCATGTTGTTCATCCCAGTGACTAGTAAAAACTGAATACTCCATACTATGTAGCCCCCAAGTGCCGGGTTGTCATGCTTGCAGCAACCTGGGACTTGTAATTGCCTTATACTCATAAAAACTTCAACCAGTGTAGCCCCCAAGGGCCGGGTCATTATGCAATAATGAGCAGGGACTTTGTAGGTATAATCATGTAGATTGGAGCGATGATGTTTAGCCCCCAAGGGCCGGCTCAGTAAGATAATATTGAGCTGGGACTTAATATATACTTCAATGAAAATAACATCATATGATGTAACCCCCATCATGGGACTTGAATCCACGTCCATAAGGTTAAGAGCCTTGTGCTTTTACCAACTGAGCAGTGGACCCTTCAATATAATGAATAAAAAGCTTTGTACCTTCAACTGTTGACAGGAGCAATTGGTAGCCCCCAAGGGCCATCTCATTATGATGTAATGAGTCGGGTCTTCAATAAGGCCAATAAAAATGACTTTGCATTAGCCCCCAAGTGTCATCGTGCATGCTTGCAGTGATATGAGACTTGCATATTTGATGTAATCTCAATTTGAATAATGTAGCCCCCAAGTGCCGGGTCATAAGCCTGCAGCGACTCGGGACCATTCCTTCAATTGTAGAATAAATCATATCCATTAATAATATGATAACCATTGCGCTAAAGCGACTTTGAAAACCTCAATTATAATATTGGTCATTGATAACCATAATAAAAATCCAGCCGTGTTGGCTATTAAAGATAACATAATCTGGTATGAAAAACCTTATTCATTCAATATCATAATGAAAATTCAGCCAAGTTTGGCTATTTGAATAATATGACCCAATGATTTATAAGCGCATTATTCCAATGGCGCAATCCAAATATGTACTGGCGACTTATAGTCCAAAGCCAGACCGGGTTAACAAACACCGGATAATTGCTCATCATATACTGGCGACTTACCGTCTTAAAGCCAGGACGGTTTAATAAACACCGGATAATTTATCATCATGCTTTATTCAACCTGTCTCTGCATACAATAAGTTTAAAGTGTCCTGGCGGCTTACCACCGGACGGGTCATAATGCCCAACATATAACCCAGGTTTATAACCAAGGCTGCACTTAAGAATAATCAATGAAATATATCATACCTGTGATGTTGAATCACATCATTGGTTTACCAACTTTTTGTAGTAAGGGTAATAACCCCAATCTTGAGTAATGATAACTCCTTTTATACTGTGTCGCTTTATGATAAAACCGTACCGGGTTGTGATAAACACCGGTTTAACCATATATAATACTGGCGACTCGTAGTCAAACCAGACCGGCGGATAGTCTCCGGATTATGATTTGATCATGTACTGACAATTTGTAATTGAAAGTCAAACCGGGTTAATGAACACCGGTTTACTCCATAATAAGATGGTAACATAAAATCAAACCGGGCAGATAGTCTCCGGATTAGGATTTAACCGTGTTCCGCCAATTTGTAATTGACAGTTTGAACCGGATTAACAATGTCAGTTTAAAAAACGCAACAAAAATCAAATAACAGTTATGAAAAAATATGGAAGCAAAGGCAATAATAAAACCATTTGCAAAAAGAGGCTTTACTGAGCCGATCAGATGGTGTTACCATGGTCGGACACGACCAAGCTCCCAATAAGGTGTAGCTATGGTTCAAATCAGCCAGGTCCCCAACTGAAACCATGGCATTATGCCGATCAAGTGGCGTGGCAATGGTTCGGGTTCGACCAAGCCCCCAAGTGACTCTATGGCCTTAGGCCGATCAAGAGGCGTGACTGGTTCAGACTTGACCATGTCCCCAAGTGATCTGGTGGCTTTCGCCTATCAAAAGGTGTTGCATTGGTTCGGACACGACCAAGCCCCAAGTGATATTGTGGCACTAGGCCGATCAAGAGGCGTGGCTATGGTTCGGATATGACCAAGCCCCCAAGTGACCAATAATATGATAAGCCAATAAGGCATGATACCCATGTTTGGACCGCGCATGAAGGCAGCAAGTCCTCTTTGGCACCCTTTAACTTTTTGCAAGAGATAAATCCTTCTTGAACCGGTATTTTGAACCGGATATTGGGAGCTTCAAAGCTTTGTGGGAGACATCTTTCCCTTGAACTGGATTGTAAACCGGAATCTTCATTTCCAGCCGGAAATTTTCTGTTGGCCTTTCAACTCGAACTTGCGAGAAGTTAATTCCTTTTTGAACCAGACATCTTTAAACCGGATTTGAGCGCTTGAGAGCTTCGTGGGAGAATATACTTCCCTTGAACCGGATTGTAAACCGGATACTTGAGAGCTTCAGTGAGACTGACTTCCCTTGAGCCGGATTTTAAACCGGAATCCTTTCTGATGATCCGGAACTTCTTCATTGAGCCGGGATTTTGTAACTGTCATATACTTACTAAGCCGGAAATTTTCTGACGGCCTTTAAATTTTCATCCATATGGTAATAGCCTCCGGGACCGGGTTATCTTTCCCTCCAACGTCCTGGGGTTCTTGACTTCACTGAAAACCGGCACATTTGCTGAGACTAAAAACCGGCAACATTTGCTGAGTCATATTACTGTAGCCCCCGAGTCTCAAGGTGACTCGAGGAGTTGACTTGAGATTCTCCATATTTGACCGTGATATAAACCGGCATAACTTTTATATCATTGGTGTTGATAACACGATGTGAATCCACAGAAGGTTGTGATGACTGCGGCGGGTTATAAATGATCCCGTATGAGCCGTGTCAGCAACTCGGCCAATGGTTCCTTCCAACTGGCGATTTGAAGTTAACAGAACTGTAATGGCGGCGACTTGTGTGCCTGCTTATTGAGCCATCCAGTGCAGACGACGGTTGACGATAATTTGCCTCCAATTTGAAAGAAAACCGGGCTACCCAAGCTGTGACTTGCTCATATCCAATAAACATCTCATGCAGACGGTGCGGCCCGGTATGTCGATGTAGACCAGGCCGCGAGAGACGGACAGCAGAGACGACCGCATCATCAGTGGCGGCTCCGACAGATGAGTCGGCCGCGGCATTGTAAACCGGATATTGGTGTCGTAAACCGGCACGGACGGGCGAGTTAACTGCGTCGTTTTGATATAGTGAACAATTGTCCTGCATCAACAATATTGCAGACCAAGACAAAGATAAACTGCTCTTTGACAATAATATGTGCCAATAAAAGATATTTTAGATGGATATCACCTGATGTGTTTGGACGACGGATGATCCATTTGTCACCACAGTGGTGGCCCAGGGAGACCGGCGACTCAATATAGTTCCGGCGGCTCAGGCAGACCGATGACTTAATATAATCCCGGCAGCTCAAAACGGCAAGGGCGGCTCAACGCGGCTCCAGCGGGTTGATATAGATTAAGATGCACGGGCGGCGACTTGTGCACACATGTTCCATCAGTAAACAGGCGCCGACGCCAGTGCGTGATGGTGCGGACGTACACTTCATAGGCACAACATGGCACCGCCTTTGCTGCACATAAAAATATACAGACCGAAGTAATTGTTCTTTGATGAAAACAATATGTTTAGTAAAATAAACTTGGATGGATATCACCTGGCATTTTTATATCTCAGGCACTCATACTAGATACGCATATTTTGTTCTGCGGATAACTCAGCCTCGAAATCTGGACTGTGCATGCGTTTAGTCCAGTGATTTGCACCCGGCCTCTTCTTTCTTCTCTATCTCACACTTGTTGCTCCAGCAAAGGCAACTCGCGAGGCAGCGGCTCTCGACAGAAACAGGCCAAGGGGTGAGGGCGGCGACTCACGGCAGCCCGCGCCAGTGGCGACTCGAGGTAGGAGCGGTGACTCGGCGCGACAGCGACGCCTGCTGATGTGGTATATTTCTAGGAGCCGGCGTAGGCTGTACTTTGTGTCAATTGAACTTTGAAATCTTTGAACATAATCTCTGGTCATTGTAAAGAACTCTGAAGATCCTCCACTGTTTGTGAAGAACCACGGCGGCTGAGCAAAACAGTTTGCTCGCAGGCACTGGTCTGAAGCCTCGACAGTGGAAAAGAACAGCAGAGGAAACGGCCGGCGGCTCGTCATTGACAGCTTGGCGACTTGACACAGAGCGGCTCCAAGACCGGGGCAGCTCACCCGCGGCGGCTAGTTAGCGGGTCGACGAGGCAGCGGCGACTCCGCGTAGGAGAGCTTGCAGGCGGCGGCTCAAGGAAGCTCAAGGACGAAGGCCGCGGACGTGGGCTGCAACCACGGATGAAAAGCATGGCGGCGGGTCATCGCGGCGGCTGCCGAGGCTGCTCACTCGACGCCTGATGGCGGAGATGTGCTGGCGGCTTGGCCATGGCAGCAACTAGCAGAAGGAGGCGCAGCGTGCTCAGATAAGCGACGGCTCGGAGTTGAGACCGGGGCGGCCTGGCCACAAGGACGCGATCACAAGGTCAGATCCGAGGCGGAGCCGCCCGGCAACTCGGGAGACGGGCGCATGGCCGGCGAGTCCGAGTCCGGATCAATTTTTGATCCCGGTTTGTACTATATTATTCCTCTGGAATCTCTCCTTGATGCTACTTGAGTCTTGACGTGATGCATCGGAGTTGACTTAATCAAAACTTGCTCTCATTAGAACTCACGTACTAGAAGTAGTACCTAGTACTATTCCTAAAATCAATCAGCTCTCGTAAACCGCGCAACTACTAGTACTTGACCATAATTCCCACGAGTGTAGCAGTAGCAATTCAATCCTCTCGGGAATTACTCCTGTCACTGTTTGTTGTTTTTGTTTATTCAGCGAGTGGCTTTAACCAAGAATCCGACCAGGACACATATAACTCGCCGAAGTAGACATCGTCTCGGTTTGTACGGCGGTTGCTGCAGCAGATATTGACCAGTCTTCAGATTCGGCGAGTCACCGAGCCACGCACGGGGCGACGCACACAAACCCTAAAATTTCTTCTTCTGCGATCGCCGCGTGCCGACTCTTTTTCATCTGATTCAATTGCGAGTTTCTCGATCCCTGAGAGAGATCCCTTCAAGAACTCGACACCACCGTGCGCGGGCCCCACGGTGGGCGCCAACTGTCGTGGAATTGTCACGGCAGATGTCCTAGGGTGAGGACTTAGTCGTGAGGCCAACGCATCTATGTGGTAGCTTGAGAGGGGTTGAGCGGAATTGAGAAACGCAACACAAGACAGGGATTTAGACAGCTTCGGGCCCCGGGAAACATCATCCGGTAAAAACCCTACATGTTGTTTGAGGCTAGGTCTCATTATCATCACCAGGGAGTCGCCGTAAACCGGCTCTCCTCTTTGTGTCTATCCCTAAGATTGTTTCTTCTTGCTTGTAGCTTGTCCCTCTTTGGGGAGCCCTGCCCCTCCTTATATATGTTGAAGGGCGGGTTACATGTGGAGTCCTATTAGGATTAGGACTAGTCTATCTCTAATGCAAACCGGATACAAGTCCTGGTCTTAACTCCTTGTAAGGTAAATATTCCTCATGCCTTTCCTCTTAAACCGGCCCACCATAGTATGAACCGGCCTTCATGAACCGCCCATTGGGCCACCAGGTCTTGTCGCTCCTCGCACCCGCCTGCCGGATTACCAATGAATCGTGAACCGCCAGGTCCAAACGGATCGCCGGTGAATCGCCAAGTGTCAGCGGGGTCTCAAATAAACTGCCAAGTCGGGCCGGGTTAACTTCCGGCCGGTTTACACCGCGGGGTATATCCCCGACACCTCCCGAGCTACCTCCTGAGCCAGTTCCTGAGCCAATTACTGAGCCTATTCCTAAACCAACTCCGAAGAAGAGAGGTGTTCTATTTCTCAGTCCCGAAGATATGCAAGAGGCAAAGAAATCTATGAAAGAAAAATGTATTAAAGCTGAAGATGTTAAGAATTTACCTCCTATTGAAGAAATACATGGTCTTAATTTACCGCCTACTGAAGAAGTATATGATCTCAATTACTTATTTAATGAAGAACCTCTCGATATCCCGACACAGGTAGTAAAGGTAAATTCTCTCTATAGATATGATAAAGCTGAAGTCCCTCCTACTAAAATTGCTAGCCAGTGCTTGGATGAGTTTGATGACTTTATGTTTAAGCAAGATGACTTTACTGCTTATTTTGGTAGACAATTAAAACAGAATACCTTTATGATTAAACGCTTGGGTGATTATATGGCTAATATTAGAGGTGAACTTAAAGTTGTTAGCAAACATGCTTCTATGGTTACCACTCAAGTAGAACAAGTACTTAAAACTTAGAAAGAAGCGCTTGATGAAATGAATAGTAAGAAAAATGATTATGCTGTTAGAGTGGCTACTAGAACTGGTACGATGACTCAGGAACCTTTGTATCCTGAAGGCCACCCTAAGAGAATCGAGCAAGATTCTCAGAGAAACAATATCGATGTACCTAGTTCTTCTAAAAGGAAGAAAAAGAAAAATGATAGGACTTTGCAAACTTCTAGTGAACCTATCGCTGAACCACCTGAGAATCCAAATGATATCTCTATTTCTGATGCTGAAACACAATCAGGTGATGAACATGAACCTAGTAATAATGCTAATGATAATGTTCATGTTGATGCTCAACCTAGTAATGATAATGATGTAGAAGTTGAACCTGCTGTTGATCTTGATAACCCACAATCAAAGAATCAACGTTATGATAAAAGAGATTTTGTTGCTAGGAAACACGGTAAAGAAAGGGAACCATGGGTTCAGAAACCCATGCCTTTTCCTCCTAAACCATCCAACAAAAAGGATGATGAGGATTTTGAGCGCTTTGCTGAAATGATTAGACCCATCTTTTTGCGTATGCAATTAACTGATGTGCTCAAAACAAATCCTTATGCTAAGTATATGAAGGATAATATTACTAATAAAAGAAAGATACCTGAAGCTGAAATTTCCACCATGCTTGCTAATTACACTTTTAAGGGTGGAATACCAAAGAAACTTGGAGATCCCGGAGTGCCTACCATACCATGCTCCATTAAAAGAAGTTATGTTAAAACTGCTTTATGTGATCTTGGAGCCGGTGTTAGTGTTATGCCTCTCTCTTTATATCGTAGACTTGACTTGAATAAGTTGACACCTACTGAAATATCTTTGCAAATGGCTGATAAATCAACTGCTATACCTGTCGGTATTTGCGAGGATGTGCCTGTTGTGGTTGCAAACGTTACTATTTTAACGGACTTTGTTATTCTTGATATTCCCGAGGATGATAGTATGTCTATTATTCTTGGAAGGCCTTTCCTTAATACTGCAGGGGTTGTTATTGATTGCACCAACGGCAATGTCACTTTTCATGTTAATGGCAATGAGCACACGATACATTTTCCAAGGAAACAACCTCAAGTTTATAGTATCAACTCTATTGGAAAAGTTCCATCAATTATATTTGGAGGTTTCAAATTTCCTCTCCCTACTGTCAAGAAAAAGTATGATATCTTATTGTTGGGGATTTTTATATCCCCGTTGAGGTAACTTAGTGTCATTCGAAATTTCTCCGGTTCCGGGATTATTCGGAATGAGTTTGTTAACAAGACTTGATCAACCTTGTTAGTGGGTTCATTTTGATGATCACGAGATGGATGAAACTAGAAGCACAACCTTCTGTACCCTCTCTATATTTTCTGTTATTTAGTAGAAATAAAGTAAAATAGTATTTTTCTGTCTGTCTCTTGACTTATCCGTGCAATATAAAAATATCCCGAAAATAAAAGTCCTCAGAATGCCATGCCAATTTAATATGATTTTTTCGGGAATATTTAAGAATTTACTGTGCAAAAATTACCGCGGGGGGAGCTACCACCTGGCCACGAGGGTGGAGGGCGTGCCCTACCCCCCTGGGCCGCCCCCCTGCCTCGTGGGCCCATGGTGGCCCTCCTCCACTTATTCCTGCACCCATCTTCTTCCTCTGCCTCACACAAGCACGAAAAACCAACTCAAGCACGAGTTCCATCCCCCGTTGCTATGATTTTCGATCTCCTTGCTCAAAGCACCTCTCGCAAAACTGCTTGGGGAGATTGTTCCTTGGTATGTGATTCCTCCATTGGTCCAATTAGTTTTTGTTCTAGTGCTTTATTCATTGAAAATTTGTGCTGCATAGGTGACCATGTTCTTGAGCTTGCATGTCAAATTTATATGGTTCCAAGTAGTTCCAATGCTTTATATAGGCTCTAGGCACTTGTGGGAGTTGTTACTATCAATCTTATTGAAGTTGGTTCACTTTTATTTGAAGTTACTAAAAATTTCAGAAATTTTTCAGAGGAAACAATATGCTTAGGAGGATGTTCCAAGGTGGTCCTTCAAGGAAGCAAGGTCCCAGGCTTGCAATACGTGATGCTGACGAGGAACCACCAAGAGACGCTCCTGTGAGGCCCTGTGAATGGCCGTCGGAAAATTTTATGAATCAAGTGGGAATCAATGAAGAATTTAGCGCATATTTGAGTAACGCCGGTCTTGAGGACTTTGAAGCTGACAAATGCCCCCAGTATCATGATCTCACAAGTTCATTTGTGAGGAGGTTTGAGTTTTCATCTTCGCGTAATTCTCCTTCAGTCATGTTTCACCTTTATGATAAATCTTATACCATGGACTTAGAGGATTTCACTTCTGCTTGCAAACTTCCATCTTGGGGTAATGTCAGGGATCCCCCTAAATCCGAATATAGGGACTTTCTTGCTAGAATTACTGTAGAGGAATCTAGAGATATAACGCAAGCTACTATAGGGAGCAATCACTTTCACATTATTTTGCTCTCTTCATAGGTAGATGCATAAATGCTAAGGATGAAGCATGTCACATGTGTGTCCCTGATCTCAGTATTCTCAGGAGTGCTATGTTAGGAGGCCAATCTTATCATTTGGGAGCCATCGTAGCTCGCAGGTTGCATCAGAATAGACATAGTGGAGATTTCTTTGGAGGAATTTATGCAACCCACTTAGCTAATTTTCTTGAGGTAGACATTCGTGAGGGTGACATGGAGTTAACCCCTTCTTATTTAGATTTTGATTCTATGGTTTCCCACTAGTTTGTTGAGAGGACTGAACCACCTCTCCAGTATCGACTAATCTTTGACAGACGTCGTGTAGTCCATGTTGCTCTTCCTGCTCCTGCTTTCTTTGATTCACAGGCAAAAAGAAGATATATTATTACCAGAGGGGAGGCAGATGAGTACGAAAGGAGAGTGGAGGCTGCTCGACTCCACGCTACAGCTCAGGCAGCGATAGCCGCTGCGTCATAGTACGACCCCAGCTTCACCTACAAATATCTGCCAGGCCATCCCTGGCAATAGACCAACTTAGGCCAAAAGCTTAAGCTTGGGGGAGTACGTATTTCCCACCGACATTACATTCATGTTCACACACACTCATTGCTAGATGTCGGTGCTCATACTCTTTCATTGTATTATCCATGCTAGTTTAAATTTCTTTTTCCTGCTTTCTTCTTGTGTGTTTGATAAACTTTAAGAAAAACCAAAAAATAAGTTAGTTTACTTTCCATGCTTGTAGTAGAATTAAAAAGAAAACCCAAAAATATTTCCCGTTCTTCTTTTACTTGTTGGGAGCTTTCCCATGTAAATAGTTTTTATTTTCTTTTCTTTCTTTTGGGGGTTGAGAAGGCCATATTGGAAACGCTTAGTGGCTCTTATATGCATGATTGATTATTTAAACTTAGAGCCCATATTACTTGTCTTCTCTTTTGAGTTGAATGCTTGCAGATTCCAGCTTAGTCCAATGCACGTGCACTCTTATTATTATACACACCATTCGGTCATGCAAGTGAAAGGCAATAATGATTATATATGATGGACTTATTGGGAAGAGAAAAGCTGGTATGAACTTGACCTCTCTTGTTTTTGTAAATATGATGATTCATCGTTCCTAATTCAGCTATTATGAAGTAAACATATTTGCAATGACATTTAGAGATTATAGTTGCTTGTGCCATGCTTGATTAGCCATGAGTTATAATGGTTTACCTTGCGTACCAACATGCGATTAGAATGATTATGATGTGGTATGATGGGGTGGTATCCTCCTTTAAATGCATTGAGTGACTCGACTTGGCACATGTTCACGCATGTAGTTGAATCCAATCAACATAGCCTTCAGGATATTTATGTTCATGGTGGATTATATCCTACTCATGCTTGTACTCGGTGTGAATTAATTTTAATGCATGTTTACGACTGTTGTCGCTCTCTCAGTTGGTCGCTTCCCAGTCTTTTGCTAGCCTTCACCTGTACTAAGCGGGAATACTGCTTGTGCATCCAAACTCCTTAAACCCCAAAGTTATTCCATATGAGTCCACTATACCTACCTATATGCGGTATTTACCTGCCGTTCCAAGTAAATTTGTATGTGCCAAACTCTAAACCTTCAAATAAACATTCTATTTTGCATGCTCGAATAGCTCATATGTCAACTAGAGCTGCCCTTATCTTCCATGTTAGGCGGGTTATTCTCAAGAGGAGTGGACTCTGCTCCTCATTCACAAGAAAATGGCTGGTATCCGGGATGCCCAGTCCCATGCTTTGTGCAAACTAAATCAAAATAACTGCAAACAAAACTCCCCTTGGGACCCGCTGAATGTTGGAGGCACTCGTTGTTTCGAGCAAGCCATGGATTGATGCTTGTGGAGGAAGGGGAGTATAAAATTTACCATTCTGTTTGGGAACCGCCTATAATCTGTTTAGCATGGAAGATATCGTCGTCTTTTAGTTGTTATGTTGACAATGAAAGTATGCCGCTCAAAATATAATTTATCTCTATTTCAAAACCGAGCTCTGGCACCTCTACAAATCACTGCTTCCCTCTGCGAAGGGCCTATCTATTTACTTTTATGTTGAGTCATCACCCTTCTTATTAAAAAGCACCCGCTGGAGAGCACACTATTGTTTGCATTCATTATTATTGGTTTATATTGGGTATGACTTGACTGGATCTCTTTTACCATGAATTACAATGTTTAGTCAGTCCTTCATCTTTAAAGGTGCTCTGCATTTATGTTTTGCGGTCTCAAAAAGGGCTAGCGAGATACCATTTTGTTATATCATGTTATGATTATTTTGAGAAAGTGTTGTCATCCGAGTTTTATTATTATAGCTCGCTAGCTGATTATGCTATTGATATGAGTAATTGTGAGACCTACGTGTCATTGTGAGTATGGTTAGTTCACAATAATTGCTGAAAGTTGAATGCTGGCTTTTCATGTTTACAACAACAAGAGCAAACATAGTTTGTAAAAGTTTTTCTTTTTCTCTTTCAGTTTGTCAACTGAATTGCTTGAGGACAAGCAAGGGTTTAAGCTTGGGGGAGTTGATACGTCTCCGTCGTATCTACTTTTCCAAACACTTTTGCCCTTGTTTTCGACTCTAACTTGTATGATTTGAATGGAACTAACCCGGACTGACGTTGTTTTCAGCAGAACTGCCATGGTGTTGTTTTTTGTGCAGAAAATAAAAATTCTCGGAATGACCTGAAACTCCACGGAACACCTTAGAAAAAATAAAGAAAAATCCTCGCAAAAGATGAAGACCAGGGGGCCCACACCCTGCTCACGAGGGTGGGGGCGCCCCCCTGGGCGCGCCCCCTACCTCGTGGGCCCCCTGGTGGCCCTCTGACGCCAACTCCAACTCCATATATTGGCTTTCGGGGAGAAAAAACCAGAGAGAAGAAATCATCGCGTTTTACAATACGGAGCCGCCGCCAAGCCCTAATCTCTCTTGGGAGGGCTGATCTGGAGTCCGTTTGGGGCTCCGGAGAGGGGGATTCGTCGCCGTCATAATCATCAACCATCCTCCATCACCAATTTCATGATGCTCACCACCGTGCGTGACTAACTGCATCGTTGGCTTGCTGGACAGTGATGGGTTGGATGAGATTTATCATGTAATCGAGTTCGTTTTGTTAGGGTTTGATCCCTAGTATCCATTATGTTCTGAGATTGATGTTGCTATGACTTTGCTATGCTTAATGCTTGTCACTAGGGCCTGAGTGCCATGATTTCAGATCTGAACCTATAATGTTTTCATGAAAATATGTGTGTTCTTGATCCTAACTTGCAAGTCTATAGTAACCTACTATGTGTTATGATCCGGCAACCCCGAAGTGACAATAATCGGGACCACTCCCGGTGATGACCATAGTTTGAGGAGTTCATGTATTCACTATGTGCTAATGCTTTGTTCCGGTTCTCTATTAAAAGGAGGCCTTAATATCCCTTACTTTCCAATAGGACCCCGCTGCCACGGGAGGGTAGGACAAAAGATGCCATGCAAGTTATTTTCCATAAGCACGTATGACTATATATGGAATACATGCCTACATTACATTAATGAACTGGAGCTAGTTCTGTGTCACCCTATGTTATGACTGCTACATGATGAACCACATCCGGCATAATTATCCATCTCTAATCCGGTGCCTACGAGTTTTCCATATACTGGTTTACACTTATTTACTTTTCCGTTGCTACTGTTACAATCACTACAAAATAGCAAAAACATTACTTTTGTTGTCTTTTCTTTTGTTACCGTTACCACCACTATCATATTACTTTGCTACTAAACACTTTGCTGCAGATACTAAGTTTCCAGGTGTGGTTGAATTGACAACTCAGCTGCTAATACTTGAGAATGTTCTTTGGCTCCCCTTGTGTCGAATCAACAAATTTGGGTTGAATACTCTATCCTCGAAAACTGTTGCGATCCCCTATACTTGTGGGTTATCAAGAAGCAGCCGAGGCGCCCCCCTGTCTCGTGGGCCCCTCGGGTGGCCACCGACGTACTTCTTCCTCCTATATAATCCAACGTACCCCAAAAATATCCAGGGAGCCAAAGAAACATAATTTCCACCGCCGTAACCTTCTGTATCCGTGAGATCCCATCTTGGAGCCTTCGTTGGTGCTCTGCCAGAGGGGGAATCGACCATAGAGGGCTTCTACATCAACACCATAGCCCCTCTGATGAGTTGTGAGTAGTTTTACCACAGACCTTTGGTTCCATAGTTATTAGCTAGATGGCTTCTTCTCTCTTTTTGGATCTCAATACAATATTCTTCCCCTCTCTTGTGGATATCTATTCGATGCAAACTCTTTTTGCGGTGTGTTTGTCGAGATCCGATGAATTGTGGGTTTATGATCAAGTTTATCTATGAGAAATATTTGAATCTCCTCTGAATTCTTTTATGTATGATTGAGTTATCTTTGCAAGTCTCTTCGAACTATCAGTTTGGTTTGGCCTACTAGATTGATCTTTCTTGCCATGGGAGAAGTGGTTAGCTTTGGGTTCAATATTGCGGTGTCCTTACCCAGTGATAGCAGGGGTTGCAAGGCACGTATTGTATTGTTGCCATCGAGGATAAAAAGATGGGGTTTATATCATATGGCATGAGTATATCCCTCTACATCATGTCATCTTGCTAAATGCGTTACTCTGTTCTTATGAACTTAATACTCTAGATGCAGGCAGGAGTCGGTCGATGTGTGGAGTAATAGTAGTAGATGCAGGCAGGAGTCGGTCTACTTGTTGCGGATGTGATGCCTATATACATGATCATGCCTAGATAATCTCATAATTATTCTCTTTTCTATCAATTGCTCAACAGTAATTTGTTCACTCACCGTAATACTTATGCTATCTTGAGAGAAGCCTCTAGTGAAACATATGGCCCCCGGGTCTGTCCTTTATCATATTTGCTCCCAATCTACTTTTATTTGCATCTTTACTTTTGCATCTATCTTATAAAATAATAAAAATATATTTATCTTATCATACTATCTCTATTAGATCTCACTTTCGCAAGTGGCCGTGAAGGGATTGACAACCCATTTATTGCATTGGTTGCGAGTTCTTTGTTTGTTTGTGTAGGTGCGTGGGACTTTTGAGGAGCCTCCTACTGGATTGATACCTTGGTTCTCAAAAACTGAGGGAAATACTTACGCTACTATTGCTGCATCACCCTTTCCTCTTCAAGGAAAACCAACGCAAGCTCAAGACGTAGCAAGAAGGATTTCTGGCGCCGTTGCCGGGGAGGTCTTCGCTCAAGTCAAGACATACCAAGTACCCATCACAAACTCATCCCCCTTGCATTTACATTATTTACCATTTGCCTCTCGTTTTCCTCTCCCCCACTTCACCCTTGCCGTTTTATTTGCCCTCTCTTTCCCAATCTCCTCCTCTCTCTTTCGCTTGCCTTTTTCTGTTTGCCTGTGTGTTGGATTACTTGTTGCCATGGCACAAGATAATACCAAATTGTGTGATTTCTCGAATACCAATAATAATGATTTCCTTAGTACTCTGATTGCTCCTCTTAATGATGTTGAGTCTTGTGAAATCAATACTGCTTTGCTGGATCT
The DNA here is from genome assembly GCF_002162155.2 of Triticum dicoccoides. NCBI lineage: Eukaryota > Viridiplantae > Streptophyta > Magnoliopsida > Poales > Poaceae > Triticum > Triticum dicoccoides. The sequence continues at coordinate 370,311,022 of NC_041381.1, read as the reverse complement.
TGTTATGAAAGATCAATTCGCCGGCCTTCCTAGTGAAGATGCCGCTACTCGTCTAAACAACTTTGTTGATTTGTGTGATATGCAAAAGAAGAAAGATACGGATAACAATATTGTTAAATTGAAGTTATTTCCGTTTTCACTTAGAGATCGTGCTAAAGTTTGGTTTTCGTCTTTGCCTAAAAATAGTATTGATTCTTGGAACAAGTGCAAAGATGCTTTTATCTCTAAGTATTTTCCTCCCGCTAAGATCATCACTCTTAGGCACGATATTATGAATTTTAGACAACTTGATCATGAGCATGTTGCCCAATCTTCGGAAAGAATGAAATTGATGATTCACAATTGCCCTACTCATGGTTTGAATTTATGGATGATCATACACAATTTTTATGCCGGTTTTGAACTTTGCTTCTAGAAATCTCTTAGATTTGGCTGCGGGAGGCACATTTATGGAAATCACGTTAGGAGATGCTACAAAACTTCTTGATAATATTATGGCTAATTATTATCAATGGCACAGCGAAAGATCTTCTAGTAAAAAAGTGCATGCTATAGAAGAAATCAATGTTTTGAGTGGAAAGATGGATGAACTTATGAAATCTTTTGCTACTAAAAATACTCCTTTTGATCCCAATGATATGCCCTTGTCTACTTTGATTGAGAATAATAATGAATCTGTGGATGTGAATTTTGTTGGTAGGAATAGTTTTGGAAACAATGCTTATAGAGGAAACTTTAATGCTAGACCGTTCCCTAGTAATTCCTCTAATAATTATGGAAATTCCTACAATAATTCTTATGGTAATTTTAATAAGATGCCGTCTGATTTTAAGAATAGTGTGAAAGAATTTATGATTTCTCAAAAGAATTTCAATGCTTTGCTTGAATAAAAATTGATCAAAGTTGATGATTTGGCTAGGAACGTTGATAGACTTACGCTTGATGTTGATTCTCTTAAACTTAGATCTTATCCTCCTAAGCATCATATCAATGAGTCTCTCAAGGCAATGAGAATTTCCATTGATGAGTGCAAGGAAAGAACCGCTAGATTGCATGCTAAGAAAGATTGCTTTATAAAGGCGTGTTCTTCTAGTTTCCATGAAAATAATGATGAAGATCTTAAAGTTATTGATGTGTGTCCTATTAGATATTTGTTTTGCAATATGAATCTTGATAATTATGGGACTTATGATGAGTCAACTTTACCTAGAAGGCGTCCCAAGAATTCAGAGTTTTTATATCTTAATGCTAAATTTGGTAAAAGTGGGATTGGAGAGGTCACTACTTTAAATAGCATTGAACCCACTATCTCAGATTTCAAGGAATTTGATTATGATAATTGTTCTTTAGAAGGTTGTATTTCCTTGTTGCAATCCTTTGTTAATTCTCCTCATGCTTATAGTCAAAATAAAGATTTTACCAAACATATCATTGATGCCTTGATGCAATCTTATGATGAAAAACTTAATTTGGAAGTTTCTATGCCTAGAAAATTTAATGATGAGTGGGAACCTACTATAAAGATTAGAATTAAAGATCATGAGTGTTTTGCTTTGTGTGATTTGGGTGCTAGTGTTTCCACGATTCCGAAAACTTTATGTGATATTCTAGGTTTCCATGATCTTGATGATTGCTCTTTAAATTTGCACCTTGCAGATTCCACCATTAAAAAGCCAATGGGAAGGATCAATGATGTTCTCATTGTTGCAAATAGAAATTTGATTGCAATCTTTCTTGCCCTATTATTCTTGGTAGACCTTTCCTTAGAACGATTGGTGCGATTATTGATATGAAGGAAGGGAATATTAGATTCCAATTTCCATTAAATAAAGGCATGGAGCACTTTCCAAGAAAGAAAGTAAAAATACCTTATGATCTATCATGCGAGCTACTTATGAATTTAGTGCCAAAGATGGTACTACTTAGATCTATCCTCGCTTTTATGCCTAGCTAGGAGCGTTAAACGGTAGCGCTAGTTGGGAGGCAACCCAATTTTCTTTGTGTTTTTTGTTTTTGTTCCTGTTTAGTAATAAATATTGCATCTACCTTATGTTTATATGTGTTTTTATGTTTTAATTAGTGTTTGTGCCAAGTAGAACCTATAGGATAAACTATGATGATAGTTGATTTGATTCTGCTGAAAGACAGAAACTTGGCATGCACGAATTTAGTTTTGTTAAATCACAGAAACGTGATTTTGCATTGGTTCTTTTTGATGCAGATCAGCAGACAAATTTTCTAGGACTTCCTATTTTGGTAGGATTTTTACAGTCCCAGAAGTTTGCGTTAGTTACAGATTGTGTTTTTGAAAGATTCTGTTTTTCGTGTGTTGTTTGCTTATTTTGATGCATCCATGGCTAGTAAAATAGTTTATAAACCATAGAGAAGTTGGAATATAGTAGGTTTAACACCAAGTTAAATAAAGAATGAGTTCATTACAGTACCTTATGTGGTGGTTTTGTTTTCTTTCACTAACGTAGCTTATAAGATTTCCTGTTGAGTTTTGTGTTGTGAAGTTTTCAAGTTTTGGGTAAAGCTTTGATGGACTATGGAATAAGGAGTGGCAAAAGCCTAAGCTTATGGATTCCCATGGCACCCCAAGATATTCAAGAATAGCCAAAAGCCTAAGCTTGGGGATGCCCCGGGAAGGCATCCCCTCTTTTGTCTTTGCTCATTGGTAACTTTACTTGGAGCTATATTTTTATTTGCCACATGATATGTGTTTTGCTTGGAGCGTCGTGTATTATATTAGTCTTTCCTTTTTAGTTTACCACAATCATCCTTGTGTACACACCTTTTGGGAGAAGTCTACTTGATTGAGTTTGCTAGAATACTCTATGTGCTTCACTTATATCTTTTGAGCTTGATAGTTTTGCTCTAGTGCTTCACTTATATCTTTTAGAGCACGGTGGTGGCTTATTTTTGTAGAAATTGCTAGTCTCTCATGCTTCACTTATATATTTTTGAGAGTCTTTTAGAACAGCATGGTATTTGCTATGATTATAAAATTGGTCCTAGAATGGTAGGCATCCAAGTTGGGTATAATAAAAACTATCATAGGAAGTGAATTGGATGCTATGATCAATTTGATACTTGATAATTGTTTTGAGATATGGAGGTAGTTATATTAAAGTAATGCTAGTTGGGTGATTATGAATTTAAAGAATGCTTGTGTTGAATTTAGCAAGTCCCGTAGCATGCACGTATGGTTAAAGTTGTGTAACAAATTAGAAACATGAAGTGTACCTGGCTTGTGTATCCTTATGAGTTGCGGTCGGGGACGAGCGATGGTCTTTTCCTACCAATCTATCCCCCTAGGAGCATGCACGTAGTGCTTGATTTTTGATGACTTATAAATTTTTGCAATAAGTATATGAGTTCTTATGACTAATGTTGAGTCCATGGATTATACGCACTTTTACCTTTCCGCCATTGCTAGCCTCTTTGGTACCGTGCATTGCCCTTTCTCACCTTGAGAGTTGGTGCAAACTTCGCCGGTGCATCCAAACCCCGTGATATGATACGCTCTATCACACGTAAACCTCCTTATATCTTCCTCAAAACAGCCACCATACCTACCTATTATGGCATTTCCATAACCATTCCGAGATATAGTGCCATGCAACTTTCCACCGTTCCATTCATCATCATCATGACATACTTTACTTTTGTCATATTGCCATTGCATGATCATGTAGTCGACATCGTATTTGTGGCAAAGCCACCATACATAATTTTTCATACATGTCACTCTTGATTCATTGCACCATCCCGGTACACCGCCGGAGGCATTCATATAGAGTCATATCTTGTTCTAGTTTCGAGTTGTAATTCTTATGTTGTAATCAATAGAAGTGTGATGATCATCATTATTAGAGCATTGTCCAAAAAGAAAAGAAAAAAGACAAAAAGAGGAAAGGCAAAAAAGGCCCAAAAAAAGAAAAAGAAAAAAAGAAAATAAATAAAAAGGGCAATGTTACTATCTCTTTTTCCACACTTGTGCTTCAAAGTAGCACCTTGTTCTTCATGTAGTGAGTCTCATATATTGCGCTTCAAAGTAGCACCATGTTTTTCATATAGTGAGTCTCATAAGTTGTCTTTTTATACTAGTGGGAATTTTTCATTATAGAACTTGGCTTGTATATTCCTACGATGGGCTTCCTCAAATACCCTAGGTCTTCGTGAGCAAGCGAGTTGGATGCACACCCACTAGTTTTATTTTGTTGAGAATTCATTTGTAGCTCTAGTGCATCTGTTGCATGGCAATACCTACTCCTCATGTTGACATCAATTGATGGGCATTGCCATAGCCCGTTGATTATCCTCGTCAATGTGAGACTTTCTCCTTTTTTGTCTTCTCCACACAATCCCCATCATCATATTCTATTCCACTCATAGTCCTATATCCACGGCTCACGCTCATGTATTGCGTGAAGGTTGAAAAAGTTTGAGATTATTTAAGTATGAAACAATTGCTTGGCTTGTCATCGGGGGTATAGAAGTTGGGAACATCTTTGTGTGACGAAAATGAAGTATAGCCTAACTATATGATTTTGTAGGGATGAACTTTCTTTTGCCATGTTATTTTGAGAAGACATGATTACTTTGATTAGTATGCTTGAAGTGTTACTAATTCTTTTATCAATATGAACTTTTATTTTGGATCATTTAGATCAGAACATTCATGCCACAATAAAGAAAATTACATTGAGAATTATGCTAGGTAGCATTCCACATAAAAAATTTCTTTTTTATCATTTACCTACTCGAGGACGAGGGAATTAAGCTTGGGGATGCTTCATACGTCTCCAACGTATCTATTATTTTTGATTGTTCCATGCTATTATATTACCCCTTTTGGATGTTTATGGGCTTTATTTTACACATCTATATCATTTTTGGGACTAACCTACTAACCGGAGGCCCAGCCCGTATTGCTGTTTTTTTGCCTATTTCAGTATTTCGAAGAAAAGGAATATCAAACGGAGTCCAAATGGAATGAAACCTTCGGGAGTGTGATTTTTGGAACGAACGTGATCCAGGGAACTTGGAGTGCAAGTCAATAAGCAGCCGAGGCGCCCCCTGTCTCATGGGCCCCTCGGGCGGCCACCGACGTACTTCTTCCTCCTATATAAGCCTACGTACCCGAAAACATCCAGGGAGCCAACGAAACACAATTTCCACCGCCGTAACCTTCTGTCCGCGAGATTGCATCTTGGAGCCTTCGCCGACGCTCTGTCGGAGGGGGAATCGACCATGGAGGGCTTCTACATCAACATCATAGCCCCTCCGATGAGTTGTGAGTAGTTTTACCACAGACCTTTGGTTCCATAGTTATTAGCTAGATGTCTTCTTCTCTCTTTTTGGATCTCAATACAATGTTCTCCCCCTCTCTTGTGGAGATCTATTCGATGTAAACTCTTTTTGCGGTGTGTTTGTCGAGATCCGATGAATTGTGGGTTTATGATCAAGTTTATCTATGAGAAATATTTGAATCTCCTCTGAATTCTTTTATGTATGATTGAGTTATCTTTGCAAGTCACTTCGAATTATCAGTTTGGTTTTCCCTACTAGATTGATCTTTCTTGCCATGGGAGAAGTGCTTTGATTTGGGTTCAATCTTGCGGTGTCCTTACCCAGTGACAACAGGGGTTGCAAGGCATGTATTGTATTGTTGCCATCGAGGATAAAAAGATGGGGTTTATATCACATTGCATGAGTTTATCCCTCTAAATCATGTCATCTTGCTTAATGCGTTACTCTGTTCTTATGAACTTAATAATCTAGATGCAGGCAGGAGTCGGTCGATGTGTGGAGTAATAGTAGTAGATGCAGGCGGGAGTCGGTCTACTTGTTGCGGATGTGATGCCTATATACATGATCATTCCTAGATAATCTCATAATTATTCGCTTTTCTATCAATTGCTCAACAGTAATTTGTTCACCCACCTTAATACTTATGCTATCTTGAGAGAAGCCTCTAGTGAAACCTATGCCCCCCGGGTCTATCCTTTATCATATTTGCTCCCAATCTACTTTTATTTGCATCTTTACTTTTTGCATCTATCTTATAAAATACCAAAAATATATTTATCTTATCGTCCTATCTCTATTAGATCTCACTTTCGCAAGTGGCCATGAAGGGATTGACAACCCCTTTATTGAGTTGGTTGCGAGTTCTTTGTTTGTTTGTGTAGGTGCGTGGGACTTTTGAGGAGCCTCCTACTGGATTGATACCTTGGTTCTCAAAAACTAAGGGAAATACTTACGCTACTATTGCTGCATCACCCTTTCCTCTTCAAGGAAAACCAACGCAAGCTCAAGACGTAGCACACACACACCTGCCTAGCCCCCACGCGCGGGGCGTGCGAGGAAGAGCGACGTGCAACTGCCGCCCTTTCCTGGACCAGGCCAGGAATGAGTGAAACAAGAGGAGAGAAAATCCAACTTGGTGAAGCAAAATGCGAAAACTCTAAATTCCATTAAAAGATTGCGGAACAACTTCAGAAAGCAAGCAAATGAACACCCGATTCCGGCACCTAGTCTAGTCTTCTCACGAGCGCGGAGCTAAGTGCTATCACTAACACGTGGGAGGGATCCCCTGTGAGTCCCCAGGGCGGCGCTCAGGAGACTCCGGGGCGTGTACAGCCCCACTCATTATTACGTGAGAGTGTCATGAGCGGAGACCTTCACAGGCCGGAGCCTTGCTTCGTGGGTAGAACTTCCAGAGGTGCTGGATGTTCCAGGCATTCTGGATGGTGATCCTTTCCTGTGTCTCCAGGCGCGCGGCGCCAGGCCTAGAGACACGGGCAATCCTAAACGGGCCCTCCCACATGGCAGAGAGCTTGTGCAGCCCTTCCCTGGAGAGCACCCGCCCCAGGACGAGATCACCCACCTCGAGCATCCTGAGGCGGATGATGCGACAGTGGTATCGCCGCAGCGCCTGCTGGTACCTTGCCGCTTGGAGCGAGGCTTGACGGTGGTATTCCTACCCCAGCACGAGATCCATCCCTAGTGTGGTGTCCTAGCATGCCTCCGTTGAACACCAGGACCCACATGGAGCGATGCTTGACCTCATGTGGGAGAACCGCTTCAGCTCCGTAGATGAGGAAGAATGGTGTCTTGCTCGTCGGCTTGGTCGCGGTGGTGTGGATGGACCACAGCACGGACCGGAGTTCGTTGAGCCAGCCCCTGCTGCAGACCTCAAGCTTCTTCTTGAAGGTCCTTGCCTTGAGGCCTCTCAACACTTCTGCATTAGTGCGCTCGGCCTGGCCGTTGCTTCTGGGGTGTGCCACCAAGGCGTAGCATATCTGCGTTCCAAGGTTAGCACAATATGTTTTGAAAAGGTTGCTAGTTAACTGTGAGCCATTGTCGGTGATGATCCGATTAGGAACCCCAAACCGGTTCACGAGGCCCTCGATGAACTTGATGGCTGACCCGACTGGGATAGTGCAGACGACCTCTACCTCCGCCCACTTGGTGAACTTGTCGATGGCAATGTAGAGGTATTGGTAGCCCCCTGGCGCTCGGGGAAATGGCCCCACTATGTCCAGCCCCCAGACTACGAATGACTACGTAAGCGGGATAGTATGGCGGCCTTGCGCGGGCTGGTGGATCTGCTTGGCGTGGAACTGGCAGGCTTCGCAGGAGCGCATCAGCTCAGTGGAGTCGTTGAGTGCTGCGGGCCAATATAACCCACTGCGGAACGCCTTGCCCACGAGGGTGCACGATGAAGAGTGGTGTTCGCAGTCCCCACCATGTATGTCTGCCAGCAGCTCGAGCCACTGCTCCCTGGAGATGCATCGCAAAGAAAAGTCATTGGGCCTTTTATGGTACAGCTCACCGTCCTGGATGCAGTACGCAGTGGCTTGGTGAGCCACGCGATTGGCATCCTCTTCCTTCTCCAGCAAGGTCCACTGAAGCAGGTACATCTTGAACTCCTCGGTCCAGCACCCCTCCTAAGGCTCGAGCGCGAGGAGCGGGCGGACCCCTGAGGTTGGGCCATAGGCCAGCGCGCCTATTGCTGGGGCTTGGGGTAGGTCCTCCTGAGGTGGTGCCGGTGCCGCAACGGGGGGAGCCGCCGATGGCTTGAAGAGCCGTTCTTCAAATACTCCTGGCTCTTGAGGTAGCCGCCGGGATGCCCTCTTGGCGATGTCATCCGCTTCCTTGTTGATGCCTCGTGGCACGTGCTGTAATTCCAAGCCCAAGCATCGTTTCTCCATTTTGCGTACCTCTTCCAGATATGCTTCCATGTGCTCGTCCTTGGGGACATACTCTTTGTTGGAGAAGTTGATGAGGAGCTGGGAATCGCCCCTGATGGTGGGGCGCTTCACTCCTAGCACTGATGGGACCCTGAGGAGGGCGAGTGGGCATTCGTACTCTGCGATGTTGTTGGAGACCTTTTCGCCCTACTGGAAACAGAGTTGTGCAGTGTAGTAGAGCTTGTCCTTGGCAGGTGAGATGAGGACAGCTCCAACCCCCGCGCCCTGTCGTGTGAACTCGCCGTCGAAGTACATGATCCACCCATCTGGCGCCCTGTCTCCGGGAGAGAGGGAGCGATCCTCGCAAATTCCGCAGTCAGGGACGTCGGTCCACTCTGCCATGAAATCTGTGAGAGCCGCGCCCTTGATGACCCTGGTGGTGCTGAACTCGAGCCGGAACGCCTGAAGCTCGATGTTCCACTCTGCAACCCTCCCGGCGGCGTTATGGCTCCGGAGTACCCTCTCTAGTGGGTAGGTTGAAACGACCTTGATGGGGTGACCCTAGAAGTAGTGGCGTAGCTTTTGGGAGGCGACGAGGAGTGCGAGCAAAAGCTTTTGGGGCATGGGGTAGCGTGCTCGTGCCACCCATAGCACCATGCTGACGAACTAGATCGGGTGCTCAACGAGCGAGGATGTATTGGCAAGGTCTTGTGTCTCTTGAGGATGCTGACCTTCAGGGATCTCATCACCTACCGCATCAGCCGCGACCTCGTGAGACTTAGCCTCAGGAGCCCCTCCGTCTGAAGGGTCAGCTTGAGCCTCAGGAGGGGCATTGGCTGTCGGGTCGGCTAAAGCCTCAGGAGCGCCATCCCGAGGCTACTACCCTTGCTTGATGACGAGACGCCCTGCCGAGGGACCTTGATTGGGCGCCCTTCCCTTAACACCACCAGAGCAGCACTGGCGGAGTGAGGGATGGCTGCCAAATAGAGCACCAAGGGCTCGAGAGGGCACGACGCCACCATCACCGGCGGGCTGGTTAGGTATATCTTGAGGTCTTGAAAGGCCGCATCAGCTTCTGGGGTCCACTCAAATAGCCCTTGCCTCTTCATCAGCTTGAAGAACGGGAGGGCGCGTTCCCCCAGCTTGGAGATGAAATGCCCCAGCGAGGTCACACAACCCGCCAGCTTCTGCATCTCCTTGAGTGTATGTGGCGGGCTCATGTCTTCTATGGCCTTGATTTTCTCTGGGTTGGCCTCGATTCCTCTGTGCGACACTAGGAAACCTAGCAACTTGTCAGAGGGGATTCCAAACACACACTTCTTGGGATTGAGCCACCGGTCCACCTTGCGTAGGCTGGCAAACATTTCCTTCAAGTCTTCGATCAGGGTCTTCGCCTCCCAGACTTCACCACTATGTCATCAAGATAGGCCTCACCGTTCCTCCCGAGCTACCGGCCCAGGGCAATGTGCATTAGCCGCTGGAAGGTAGCCCCAGCATTACGCAGTCCGAAAGGCATGCAAGTGTAGCAGTACACCCCAGAGGGGGTCAAGAACGCTATCTTCTCCACATCTTGCACATCCATCTTGATCTGGTGGTAGCCCAAAAAGGCGTCCAAAAAGCACAAAAGGTCACACTCAGCAGTGGAGTCGATGATTTGGTCGATGCGCGGGAGCGGGAAGGGATCCTGAGGGCAAGCCTTGTTGAGGTTGTGAAGTCGATGCACATGTGCTCCTTCCCCCTTTCTTGGGGACGACAACTGGGTTTGCCAACCACTCCGGGTATCATACTTCCCGGAGACACCAGCATCCTGCAGCTTGTGGGTTTCTTGGACGATGAATGTCGGCTTCTCGGTGGACTGCCGTCGGGCCTTCGGCTTCACTGGGTGCACATTTGGGCACACCCTCAGGTGGTGCTCGATTATTCCCCTTGGGATCCCGACCAGGTCCTTAGGCTCCCATGCGAACACTTCCTTGTTGGCGCGCAAGAAGCTGAGCAACGTTTTTTCTTGGTCCAGGGGGAGGCCATCTACTATGGTGAAGGTGGCACCTGATGCCCCATCCTCATCAACTGGCACTTCCTTTGTCTCGGCTCGGTCTTGGGAAAACAACGGCTTCTTCTTGGCTGGCGCTGCCCCCGGAGCCTCAGGGCCCCCTTCTTGCTTGACTGCACGGACGCCGCAGTCCTGAATGTGAGCTTAAGGGCCTGGAATGCGTCCTTGGTGTCCCCTGCCACCGTGAGGACACCGCTGCTACCTGGCATCTTCATGAGATTGTAGGTTGGATGAGTTGCTACCATGAACTTGGCAAGGGTTGGGTACCCAAGGATGGCGTTGTATGGTAGGTCGATCCGGGCAGTGTCGAAGTTGATGAGCTCGGTGTGGTAGTTGTCGTGGGTCCCGAAAGTGACAGGAAGGCGGATTTGCCCTAGGGGGTGGTAGAACCATTGCCGACCGCGGAGAAAGGCTTGGTTGGGCAGAGTCTGCTGTGGGGCACGTGAAGCAAGCTGAATGACTCCACAGAGAGCACATTTAGGCTGGCTCCACCGTCGATGAGGGTCTTGGTGACCGCCATGTTGCAGATGGTGGGGGTGCAAAGCATCGGGAGCGCGCCTGCTACCATCGTGGTAGCGGGGTGATCTTCTGGGCCAAAGGTGAGGTCAGCCTTGGGTGCCGCCCAGCCCGGGGGAGCCCCCAGTAGCACTTGGGAGGCACCCACCTGGCGGTAGAACTTCTTGATGTGGCGATCGGAAGGTGACGCCTATGAGCCACCTAGGAGAGCTGCGACGGCGGGATGCGCCGGTGCCCATGAAGTGCGTGATGAAGAGGCCGTGCAGCTCCTCCCAGGAGGCCACCGAAGACTCCGACAACCTGAGCAGCCAGGCGTGTGGCACACCCACGAGGGCCATGGGGAGCCAGTTGGCCATCGCCTTGTCATCCTTGTCGGCTACCCAAACTGCCTCCTCGTACGCCTGGAGGAAGCCAGCCAGATCCGCTGCACCATTGTAGCGGGGCGACATGTTCTGGCCTGAACTTGGGTGGCCACTGCACCTGCCACAAGGCGGGGGTCAAAGTGCAGAGGCCCATTGTTCCCCCGAAGGTGCGCGACGGCCCAGTTGACGGAGGAGCACCTGCCATCGGAGCTAGCGGCAGAATGTGGCGAACGAAGCGGCGGATCTTCGACGCACCCCTACCAGGCACGCCAAAATGTTAGATTTCGGGTTCCACAAACCCTTGGGAGGTTTGAACTCTATGGTGCGTGCGGAGATCTCAACCTGCCCAGCCTGTCTACTCGCTAATCTCACAGCCAATCGCATCGAGCTCGAAGGGAAAGGAAGACACATCAGTATACCCAGGTTAGGGCCACCTTGCGGTGTATAACCCTACTCCTGCTTTGTGGTGGATTTGCCTCGAGGGGCTGAGGAAGAACTAGTACAGTGGAGAACAGCCTCATGAGGTGTGTTCTTGAGCTCAAGTGAGTTGGTAAGGTGTGAGGGTGGAATGGACTCGACTTCATCCCCTCCCATCCCATCATGGTGGCTAGGTCCTATTTATAGTGGCCTTGGTCCACTTCCCAAATGTAGGCGGGAAGGGACTCCACAACGGTGAAATTTGAAGGGAGACATCAAGTATGTCCTATCCTGACAAAAGTGGTCTTCGCCTGCAAAAGTCGCTGGTCGTGACGCTGCGGTGGGCTCGGCGATGACCTCCGTCATGCCGTCTTGGCGGTCTTGGTCTTGTTGCACTAGAATGGAAACCTTTGGTTGATTCCTCGGACTCTGCGCCTGCTGCTTGCCTTCTTTGCACCGGAGGGTAAACTGTTACTCTACGCCCGCTAGCGCCCTACTGGCCTTGGCCGTCATGGCTAACGTCAGTCGAACCTCACGAGGTGAGCCTTGCAGAGAAATCTCCGCTCCTCGGGAGCCAGCCTGAGGGGGGCGACCCCCTTGGAGGTCTTGGTGTCATACGCCTTGCGAGGCTTGGCCCCTCACGAGGGTCTTGAGCTGTTGATGCCGAAGCTGGGCCATACCAGCCTAGAGATCATGTCTTCTAGAAATACACAACAACTTGGTACAGAAATACAACCGCTTTATTGATCTGTTGCGAGGACATGGGTTCGATGATACATAAGCTAGTGAGGCCAAGAGGCACACACAGTGCTGCTGTACATTTGTACATCATTTAGTGGACATGTTGGGGGCCTCAACGATAATGACACAGCTACTCAATAGCGGAACGATGACATAGACTCCATCTCACAAGGACGTTGCTAGACATGGCCTAGATTGCGATGAATGATGCAACTCTGATTCTTGGTACAACTTCTCCTGAAACAGGCATGACATGCCAGTTGAGTACTTTGAATGTACTTGCAAGCTCACGACAAACAAAACAACAATGACAAACAAAAGCATGATATTTAAGCAGGTTATATGCAAGAACATGACATGCTACTCATGAAGTGTATGTGATCGAAACACATGGTCCATCGGAGCAACTTACCATCTTGGTTACCTCGTAACCATATCCATCATCTTACCACGGTGATCACCTCTGGATCACAAAGGCTACAAACTCGATGATCCCCTGAGATCATCCACCATAGCATGTGCCATCAATATAATATTAGTGTGTAGGTCAATTATTTCTGTTGAACCATAGAGTGACCTACTATGAAATGTGTCCATAACCGAGGACGTGGCTATCAGTAGATTACACACACTCTGCAGAGATTAGTACATTGTACCCACACCACAGAACCCATGGCCTCGTACTCCCATTTGGGTGTACCAACAACATTCTGACAAAACCAACCTATTACATGACACTCTCCCGGCCACTCCGACCAACTCCCCTTTGGGCTAAGTCATGGGTGGCCTGATGCGGCTAGAAATTAACTGCGTCGGTATTTCACCAAAGAGGAAGGGATGATGCAACACAACTATGATAGGTATTTCCCTCAGTTAGGAAACCAAGGTATCAATCCAGTAGCAGAACCAAGCAAGACTATGTAAACGGTACCTGCACACAAAGAATAAATACTTGCAACCCGACGCATAAGAGGGGCTGTCAATCCCTCTCGGGTAAACGATTGGTAAATAGATAGATTCATAGATGCAAATAGAATAACGGCAAAAAAAATTCAGCAAGGTATTGTTGGGTTTTTGATAATATAGATCTGAAAATAAAATATGCAAATAAAGAAAAAGACAAATAGCATTGTAGATCTGAAAGTATATGATAGGATAATAGACCCTGGGGCCGTAGATTTCACTAGTGGCTTCTCTCAAGAAAATAGCACACGGTGGGTAAACAAATTACTGTTGCGAAATTGATACAAGATCAAATAATTACGATGATATCTAGGCAATGAACATTATATAGGCATCACGTCCAAGATTAGTAGACCGAAACGATTCTACATCTACTACTATTACTCCACACATCGACCGCTATCCAGCATGCATCTAGTGTATTAAGTTCATGGAGAAACGAAGTAATGCAATAAGAACGGTGACATGATGTAGACAAGATCTATTCATATAGGAATAGACCCCATCTTGTTACCCTTAATAGAAACGGTACATACATGCCTCGCTACCCCTTTTGTCAGTGGGTGAGGACACCGTAAGATCGAACTCATCACAAAGCACCTCTTCCCATGGCAAGAAAAATCAATCTAGTTGGCCTAACTAAACCAAAGATTCAAAGAAGTTATAAGTAATCATGCGTATAAGAGATCAAAGAAGACTCAAATAATATTCATGGATAGAAACTGATCATAAACTCGAACTTCATCGGATCCCAACAAACACACCGCAAGAAGTCATTACATCAAGTAGATCTCCAAGATACCATTGTATTTAGAATCAAAAAGAGAGAATAAGAAGCCATCTAGCTACTGCCTACGGCCCCGTAGGTCTATGGTGAACTACTCACGCTTCATCGGAGAGGCACCAATGAGGATGATGAACCCCTCCGTGATGGTGTAGATTAGATCTCATGGTTCTGGAACTTGCGGCGGCTGGAATTGTGTTTCGTCTGCTCCCGTAGGGTTTCTGGAATTTATGAGGATTTATAGAGCGAAGAGGCGGTGGAGGAGACCCCCGTGGGCCCCACAACCCATCAGGGTGCGCCAGGGCCTCTGGCATGCCTTGGTGTCTTATGGGCCCCATGGGCCTCCCCTCAGGTGCTTCCTTGGCTCCCAAGTTGTCTTCTAGTCTAAAAAAATCTCCAAAAAGTTTTGCTGCGTTTGGACTCCGTTTGGTAATGATATTCTGCGAAGTAAAAAACAAGAAAAAAACAGCAACTGGCACTGGGCACTATGTCAATAGGTTATTCCCAAAAGATGATATAAAGTTCCTATAAAATGATTCGAAAACATCCAAGAATGATAATATAACAACATGGAACAATAAAAAATTACAGATACGTTGGAGACGTATCAGCATCCCCAAGCATAATTCCTACTCGTCCTCGAGTAGGTAAATGATAAAAACAGAATTTTTTATGTGGAATGCCGCCCAACGTGTTCATCACATATTCTTTTCTTTTGTAGCATGGACATTTGGACTTTTAGGTGATTCAAAGTAATAGTCTAGTTTGGACATGAAGACTTCAATACTCAAGCATATCAACAAGCAACCATGTCTTTCAAAATATCAACACTAAAGAAAGTTATCCCTAGCCCATCATGCTCAATCATTGATCCCATCATGAAACACATTCGAATATTAGCTACATCCAATGCTCAAGTATGATCGTAGTGCCCCTTAGTTGGTGCTTTATAAGAGAAGACGGAGAATCAAATAAAAATAAAAATTGCATAAAGTAAATAGATAGGCTCTTGTAGAGGGAAGTTCGGATTTGCAGAGGTGCCAGAGCTCAAATCTTAAATTGAGAGATAAAATATTTTGAGAGGCATGCTTTTCCCGTCAACAAAACGACCAAGTAGTTCCCAACACTTCCCATGCTAGATATATCATTGACAGTTCCCAAAGATAAAATAAAGTTTATTCCCTTTTCCACCATTCTTTCACACTCAATGGCTAGCCGTATCCACGGGTACCGTCCATACAACCACTTTCCAAGGAATTTATTATTTGCCAACATAAAGTAAATTTATTTTTCATTCCAGGACTGGGCATCTTTATTACCGCCGTACTCTCGTGCAATGACAAGTGAATAAACACTCATCTTGAGAATAACACATCTAGCATGGAAAATATTAGCCACCCCCTGCCACTTCATGAGCGGTACGGGCACACAAAAAAGGAAATTCATTTTAAAAATTAGAGTTGGCCCATACAAATTTGCTTAGAACGACACAGAAATACTGCATATAGGTAGGTATGGTGGACTCGCATGGCAAAACTGGTTTTAAGGATTTCGGATGCACAAGTAGTATTTCTACTTAGTACAAGTGGAGGCTAGCAAAAAGATTGAGAAGCAAACAACCAAGAAACGAAAATTCTCATAAACGGGCATTAAGCATAACTAACACCGAATAATGCACCACAAGTAGGATGCAATTTCATTGCATAAGTGTTGACTTTCGTGCTTGCATAGGGAATCACAAACCTTAACACCAATATTCTTACTAAAGCATGATTACTCACCAACATGACCCACATATTACTATCATCATATCTCAAAACTATTACAAGGAATCAAGTTTATTTTGTCCAATGATCTTCATGAAAGTTTTCATTATAAACATATTGAATATCTATCACTTTGGGACTAGTTTCATATGTTGCCATTGCTTTTGACAAGCTCAAATAAATTTAAGTGAAGAAACATGAGCATAATTTTTTTCATCTCCCAAAATAATATAAGTGAAACATGAGAGAGTTTCTTCAAAATTGTAATAACTCTCAAACAAATCTAAGTGAAGCATGAGAGTATTTCCTCAAAAATAATAAATCACACCGTGCTAAAAAAGATATAAGTGAAGCACTAGAGCAATTCCATAGCTCAAAAGTTTTAAGTGAAGCATAAAGAGCAATTCTAACAAATCATAGCATAATTTTAGCTCTCTCATATAGGTGTGTCCAGCAAGGATATTTGTGGAAAACTAAAAGGCAAAACAATTAAATATTCATATAATACAAGATGCTCCAAGCAAAACTCATGATATGTGACGAACAAAAATATAGCTCCAAGTAAAATTACCGATGGTCATTACAAGAAAGAGGGGATGCCTTCCGGGGCATCCCCAAGCTTAGTTGCTTTGTTCTCCTTGAATATTACCTCGGGGTGCCATGTGCATCCCCAAGCTTAGGCTCTTTTCACTCCTTATTCCTTCATCCATCGTGATCTCACCCAAAACTTGAAAACTTCAATCACATAAAACTTAACAAAACCTTCGTGAGATCCGTTAGTATAATAAAACAAATCACTAGTTTAAGTACTATTACAAACCCATTCATATTTTATTATTGCATTATATTTACTATATTCCAATTTTACCATGGCTTATACTCTCCAATACAAACCATAGATTCATCAAAATAAGCACACAATGCAACGAAAACAGAATCTGTCAAAAACAGAATAGTCTGTAGTATTCTGAAAATTTACCATACTTCTATAACTCCAACAATTCTGAAAAAGAAGGAAAACGTGGGAAATTTGTATATCAATCTTGTTTTAAAATTTCAGAGCAAAAGCACTCTTATGTGATTTTTTAAAATGCCGCCACTCGGCACAAAAGTTTCTGTTTTTCAACAAGATGAAATCAACTACCACCCAATATGATCCCACAGGCTTTACTTGGCAAAAATACTAATCAAGACATTAAAACACAATCATAACATTAGCATAATTGTGCAAACACTCAATAACAGAATGTAAAAAGCAAAAATAAATTTTATTCATTGCATTGCCTCCCAACAAGCGCTGTAATTTTATGCCCCTAGGTAGGTATAATGCATAGATTCAACTATTGTCATCTTTCTTCTTGTCCTCCAAAGATGTGGTTTTGTCCAGAGGTTTCTGAAATATAACTTGAAACACATTGTCCATAGAAATTTTAGTGTTATCAAGTTGTCCATCTTGATATCCCCTTTGATTCCCGGCTACAATCCAAGAATATTGTTGATTAACATCGTTAAAAACTTGTTGGATCACATCCAAAACAGGAATTTGCTTTTTAAGATTCTCATCAAAAATTTAGTTATTACCAAGTAAATGTCTCAACATATAATCACTATTATAAAGGATCTCACCTATCATTGGTTTTTCACGGTTCATGCCATAAAAATCAAAAATTTCCCTAGCTTCCCGTACTATGTGATCAAATTCATTCATAAGAACAAGGTTAGCTAACTTTTTAGCTTTAGGATCCTTTATAACGGGTAGCTCATAAGACAATCTTTGCAAGGTAGGATGGGTATGGATAAATCTATTTTCTAGTTTCAGAACTAGTGCTGAAATAGCTTCCACATGAGTTTTAGTTATTTTAAGTATAGGAGCATCATCAAGAGTCAAATTTCCAATACAATTGAAGAATTTTTGGATAGTTTCTTTTCCTATAATGTTCCCTTCCCCCAAAACAAAAGTTTTAGCATCCAGATTGCCAAATCATCCAATTTTAGGAGTTAGGCCATCATCTGTTTCTACCGTACCAAATTCACTCATGATGAAAAGTTCAAGCAAAAGGTCGAACGAGAAAAAGGCGAACAAAAAAGAAGGTGAATAAAACGGCAAATTTTTCTGAAGTGTGGGAGATGAAAACGAGAGGAAAAGGGAAAATAAAATAAATTGCAAGGAGATGAGACTTATGATTAGGAACCATATAGATGATGTCTCCTCGGTGCCAAAAATTGGAAAGTTGATGGGAGACTACCTTGACTTGATCCTCCCTGGCAACGGTGCCAGAAATTCCTTTTGATGCGGCTAGAAACAGTGTCGGTATTTCCAGAAAGAGGAAGAGATGATGCAGCACAGGTATGGTAGGTATTTCCATCGATTATGAAACCAAGGTATCAATCCAGTAGGAGGACTAAGCAAGACTATGTAAATAGCACCAACACACAAAGAACAAATACTTGCAACCCGGCGCGTAAGAGGGGTTGTCAATCCCTCTCGGGTAAACAGTTGGTAAATACATAGATTGACATATGCAAATAGAATAAAGGAAAATAAGATTCAACGAGGTATTTTTGGGTTCTTTATAATATAGATCTGAAAATAAAAGATGCAATCAAAGAAAAAGACAAATATCAATGTAGATCTAAAAGTGTATGATAGGAAAATAGACCCGGGGGCCATAGATTTCACTAGTGGCTTCTCTCAAGAAAATAGCACACGGTAGGTAAACAAATTATTGTTTGGCAATTGATAAAAGATCAAATAATTATGAAGACATCCAGGCAATGATCATTATATAGGCATCACGTCCAAGATTAGTAGGCCAAAACGATTTTGCATCTACTTCTATTACTCCACACATCGAGCGCTATCTAGCATGCATCTAGTGTATTAAGTTCATGGAGAAACGGAGCAATGCAATAAGAACGGTGACATGATGTGGACAAGATCTATTCATGTATGAATAGACCCCATCTTATTATCCTTAATAGCAACGATACATACGTGCCATGCTACCCCTTCTGTCATTGGGTGAGGACACTATAAGATCGAACCCATCACAAAGCACCTCTTCCCATGGCAAGAAAAATCGATCTAGTTGGCCTAATTAAACCAAAGATTCGAAGAAGGTATAAGTAATCATGCGTATAAGAGATCAAAGAACACTCAAATAATATTCACGGATAGGAACTTATCATAAACTTGAACTTCATCGGATCCCAACAAACACACCGCAAAAAGTAATAAATAGATCTCCAAGAGACCATTGTATTGAGAATCAAAAAGAGAGAAGAAGAAGCCATCTAGCTACTGCCTACGGACCTGTAGGTCTATGGTGAACTACTCACGCATCATCGGAGAGGCACCAATGAGGATGATGAACCCCTCCGTGATGGTGTAGATTGGATCTCGTGGTTCTGGAACTTACGGCGGCTGGAATTGTGTTTCGTCTGCCCCCTAGGGTTTCTGGAATTTCTAAGGATTTATAGAGCGAAGAGGCAGTGCAGGAGACCCCCATGGGCCCCACAACTCATCAGGGCGTCAGGGGCCTCTGGCGCGCACTGGTGTCTTGTGGGCTCCATGGGTCTCCCCCCAGGTGCTTCTTTGGCTCCCAAGTTGTCTTCTGGTCCACAAAATCTCCAAAAAGTTTTGCTGCGTTTGGACTTTGTTTGGTACTAATATTCTGTGAAGTAAAAAACAAGAAAAAAACAACAAGTAGCACTGGGTACTATGTCAATAGGTTAGTCCCAAAAAATCATATAAAGTTGCTATAAAATGATTCAAAAACATCCAAGAATGATAATATAACAGCATGGAACAATCAAAAATTATAGATACGTTGGAGACATATCATGGCCCCGGATGTCACTCCGTACATCAAATGGCCACCGTCATGGCAACACAAAAATGATCTCAAATGGAGACAATGGTACCGAACAACTATGGGCACACAAGGCTATTCGTAAATTCCGGGCCAGGGTAGCGCAAGGGCATAACCTTCCCTCATTGGAGGCACCAGCGAGAGGCATGGCAATAGATCTAATAAGGGCCTTCCCATAAAGGCAAATGTGGCTGCACTGGGAAGCTCGATTCGATGGCACCGTGACTCGATCAACAACATATTCAAGTTGGATTATCATCATGTCTAACTTGAAATAAAAATTACTCGAATCATAGTATGCCATGAAATGCACATGCAAGGAATCAACATAATGACGGTTTTAACATAAGTATGAACATGACAATAAAACACTACTGCATAACTTGACCAAGTAACCAACATTCTTCTGTAAAGCATTATAAGCATAGCATGGAAACAATACTAGCACAAGTTCAATTGTTTTAATTAACTAAATGCAATATATACTTTAGATTTAAGTAAGAATCATAGTCATTGCAATGTCACCCTTGCAAATATTTGTGGTAGCTTGCCTTAGTTCAGAGGGTCACAAAACTCTTGGTCCTCTTCAAGACAAGTTGAACCTTCTGAAAATAATCCAAATACAAAAAAGAAAATGTCACATAAAGCAATTTAACGCACCAAAAAATATTTACGGCAAGGAAAAATCTCAAGTTTTGCATACAACAAGAGGGGCTCAAGAGAAAACTGTAGCAAAAAGAATCATTTCATTTGGACTTGTGGTTTAGTTGTTATAGCTGGTCAAAATATTTGAATTTAACTAAAAAATTCAGAAATTCTAGAGAGGGCCACGTCGAAGGCGTATTCTTAGGATGCGCCTCCACTTATACCACTTCAGGAGAGAGAGAGAGTAGCTGACAGGTGGGGTCCACTCATCAGGTTTATAAGAGAGAGAGAGATATAGAGAGATAGAGATAGAGAGAGAGAGAGAACTGGGGACAACAGCTCAGTCGATGGTGGTTATCCGGCGAGGAGGCCACGGACCGCCGGTGAGGTGAGGGATAGACGCGGCTCACGAAGAGGAGCACATACGTACCCGCAGTGCGGCCTGAGGTGGACAGACGGCGTCGAGGAGTTCTTCTCCAGAGACAGCGGGCAGCGGAGCTCCCCGAAGTTGGAATTTCCTGTGAGGTCTTGATGGTCCAGTAGCACCGTCGCACTTAGGGGAACCTCACGGACATGCTTGGAGGGTTGGGCGAACATGGAGGGCACTAGAGCGAGTGGACGACCTAAGAGGATCAGCGGCCAACTCCAGTGATGATCGGCAGCTAGAGACCCGCCCGGCATTGTCGTGGTGCTAAACTAGTGGATTTGTGGCCAGAGAAGGTGAGTGGGGTGGTTTGAGCTGCTCGAGAGGGGCTCTATTTATAGAATAGGACGAGGCAGGGCTAGCGGTCGGTGGCAAGGCTTCTAGAGCGGCAAGAGGCGATGATGAACCACAGGTATATGGGGTCAATTGTATCCTTTTTGATAAGTAAGAGTGTAGAACCCAACGAGGAGCAGAAGGAAATGACAAGTGGTTTTCAGCAAGGTAATGTCTGCAAGTGCTAAAATTGTAAGTAGCAGAGTAGTTTGATAGCAGGATAATTTGTAACGAGCAAGTAACAATAGTAGTAACAAAAGTGCAGCAAGGTAGCCCAATCCTTTTGATGCAAAGGACATGCCAAAACGGTTTCTTATGATAAGCAAAGTGTTCTTGAGGGTACACGGCAATTTCATCTAGTCACTTTCATCATGTTGGCTTAATTCGTGTTCAGTACTTTGATAATTTGATATGTGGGTGGACCGGTGCTTAGGTGTTGTTCTTTCTTGAACAAACCTCCTACTTATGATTAAACGTCTCGCAACCATCCGCAACTACGAGAAAAGTATTAAGAATAAATTCTAACCATATCATTAAACTTTTGGATCCAATCGGTCCCCTACGGAATAGCGCACAAACTGGGGTTTAAGCTTCTATCACTCACGCAACCCACCATCTAATAACTACTCCACAATGCATTCCCTTAGGCCCAAATATGGTGAAGTGTCATGTAGTCGACGTTCACATGACACCACTAAGAGAATGGCAACATACATACCATCAAAATATCGAACACATATCAATTTCACATGATTACTTGTAACATGATTTCTCCCGTGACCTCAAGAACAGAAGTAACTACTCACAAATGATAAACATGCTCAAGATCAGAGGGGTATTAAATAGCATAATGGATCTGAACATATAATCTTCCACCAAATAAACCATATAGTGATCAACTACAACGTGTAATCAACACTACTAGTCACCCACAAGCACCAATCTATAGTTTTGATACAAAGATTGAACACAAGAGATGAACTAGGGTTTGAGAGGAGTTGGTGCTGTGAAGATGTTGATGAAGATATCCCTCCCCAAGATGGGAGAGTTGTTGGTGATGATGATGACGATGATTTACCCCTTTGGGAGGGAAGTTCCTCTGGCGGAATCGCTCCGCCGGAGGGCAAAAGTGCTCCTGCCCAAGTTCCGCCTCGAGGCAGCGACGCTTCATCCCAAATGTCCTCCCCATATTTTTTCGAGGTCAAAATGACATATATACCAGAATATAGGCACCAGAGGTGGGCCGAGGAGGGCAGCACCCACCAGGGCGCGCCCGGGCCTCCTAGCGCGCCCAGGTGGGTTGTGCCCACCTGGTGGCCCTCCTTTGGTACTTATTTGCTCCAATATTTATTAAATATTCCATAAAAAATCCTCCGAGAGTTTCAGATCATTTGGAGTTGTGCAGAATAGGTAGCTTGATGTAGCTTTCTCAGGTCCAGATTTCCAGCTGCCAGAATTCTCCCCCTTGGTGCATACCTTGCATATTATGAGAGAAAGGCATTAGAATTACTCCAAAAAGAATTATTATACAATAAAACAACATAAATAACAGTAGGAAAAGATGATGCAAAATGGACGTATCAACTCTCCCAAGCTTAGACCTTGCTTGTCCTCAAGCGAAAACCAAAATCGAAAAACATGTCCACATGCTTAGAGAGAGAGGTGTCGATAGAAACAAAAATACAGACATAGCAGTATCATGTGACTTATTATAACAACAACAAATTTAATATAATACTTTTATCATAGCACTTTTATCATAGACTTCTTATGAACAAGTGAAAATTCATCACAACATTGAAGTATAAAGCGTAAACTCTATTGGAAATCAACAAACTATGTTCTCAGTCAACTTTGCAAATGCAATTCATCAGGTTTTCAAGAAGGGTCACGTATCGGAGCCTTTAGGCAAGTCCACATACTCAACCATCATTTAGTCTTCTAATATGATTGCTAACACTCACCTCGCACACATGAGCAAAACATTTCAACCGGACACAAAGAAAGATTGGGGCTTATAGTTTCGCCTCCCAACACACTCACCTCACTACAAAAAAATACACTTCCGTGATGATACATGTTTGTCAAAGTAGGTCGCGTTTTTTGTCATGCATGTACATCCATGACAATTTTATGACAGAATCAATATAGTCATACCTGTGCTGTCGTAGAAGTGTTCCATGACATTACCAAAATTATCATCATGGAAGTGACCACTTCCATGACAATAAATCGTGCGTCACAAAAGTGCTTTCGTCAAGGGTGACCGACACGTGGCATCCACCGTAACGGAACGCCGTTAAGCTATCGGGTCCGATTTTGGATCCGATAACCCGTTAATAGCTCGGACCAACGGGGATTTTCCACGTGTAAAATCATCATTGGCCGCAGGAAACACGTGTTGCCTCACTGTTGGGATAGATGTCATCCACTCATTGAACAAGAGGTGCCTATGATAGGTCGACATGTGGCACGGCCCAACAGTGGCCCATTCCGGTGAAAACTGCTGGCCCAGTAAAAATTAGCAGGCCGGCCCATATAAGGCCTACTTGTGTCAGGTCCATTTAAGCCCACAACCCATACGAGATGTGCCAATTCGGCCCGTCAACGACCCGTTAAAGATTTGACACCATTGCAGCCCATCGTCAGTTCAAGCCCGTTAACAACCCGCTATATATTTGGGCTCAATATCGTCCCGATGAGATTTCGGCCTGTTAACGGTCCATTCAATGGATGGGCCAATTTTCAGGATGTACATATTTCGGACTTTTAGCGACCCATTTAAATGTTAGGCTATTTTTCGGCCCGGTGTGTCTTTCAGCCTGTTGATGGCCCATAAATCTGATGGGCCATTTGTAGTCGGACCTGAGTTTTAGCCTTTCAGCGGCCCATTTAAGTGTTGGTCCAATTTCCGGCCCGGTGTCACTTTCAGCCTATTGACGGCCCATAAATTAGTTGGGCCATTTGTAGTCGGACCTGAGTTTTGGCCTTTTAGCGACCCATTTAAGTGTTGGGCGAATTCCTGGCTCTGTGTGCCTTTTGGCCTGTTAACGGACCATAAATGAGTTGGGCCATTTGTAGTTGAACCTTAGTTTTGGCCTTTTAGTGGCCCATGCCCTTCATGGTCCAATACCAGCCCGGTTTCTCTTTCAGCCTGCTAAAGGCCCACAACACAGTTGGGCCCTTTACAATATGACCTGACTTTCGGCCTCTTAGCGGCCCATGCTCTTCATGGTCCAGTACAAGCCCGCTGTCTCTTTCAGCCTGCTAAAGGCCTACAGTATAGTTGGGCCATATGTAGCCCAAACTTAGTAACGGCCTGTTAACGGCCTGTGAAATAAATTAGGCCCACCTGTTGCCCGCTTTGATGTCGGCCCGTTAACGACCCAGGAGGTAAGAGGGCCGACCATTAACTTTCGGCCTAGTAACGGCCCATTAACTTAATGGGCCCACTAAAGTTCGTACATGTCTTTAGGCCAAATTAGATAATTTGAGCCCATTACAAAGAGCAATTATGCACGAGACCAAAACCGATCTAGAAAAGGTACGACATACAGGGAATAACGTTGCACATCTAGCATATATTACAGGAAATTACATCCACTGGGCAATCAAAGATTGATGCCAGTGCAAATAAATGAGCAGAACCTAACCATCTACAACATCACAATCTGTAACCTCAGCGCAAATGACGCCCATAAGCATGTGGGCAAGTTCTTGCTGCTTTGCTACACTGTCTCTGAAAACATTGATTAGTTGTTGTGTCGCATGACTCTGCACCTCTGATTCATCCGCCATTTCCATCATTTCTTCAACCATTAATTGGTTCACAAACATACATTTATTCTGTTGCCTTCGAGACAGAGGATACTGAACAGATTCAGATGGCGATTTTGGCCGGCTTGTATTATTGATAGTGGAGAGTGTCTCGGCCACTGCGTCATAACGACAGGAACCAAATAGATTAATCATGAGTTATTGCCATATTACCTGGCCTAGATTTACTATAAAGAAATAATGGGGTTGCCTTGCTGTTTTCAGAGTTTGTCTTTTTATCTTCAGCAGCCTGCACAAAATTAACACACTAGCATTGCTATCATTAGCCAAGTCAGATAATAGGAAAGCAACATTGACACAACAAATGTTTAGGCAACTAGCCTATACCAAATTAACACAATATGGCACAACTATCATCAGCCAGGTAAGGTAATACGAAAGCAACATTGACACAATGAATGAATGGGCAACAAGAGAAGCACTACAATTCAGTAATGTGGGTGATATGAGATAGTACACTCATGCAGCTCAGTATGCAAAACTACTAGGCAGTTTTCCTTACAAAAATCAATGTTGGCACCTTTAACATTTTTCTACAACTAATTTTAGATCAGATAAAGGTTAGATTCATGCCGATTAACAAAATACATGTTGATGTAAAAATATAGTGATATACAACAGGTACTTACATCAGCATTGGAGCACAGAGAATTCCTGCAAGATATTTTCCTCGAATACGATCCCAATGGAGGAAGTCTTATATTGTTTAACCTTATTTTCTAAAAGAGAGATGGGTAAGAAACATGTAGAAAATATGATCAGAATGCTATAAAATTTCATGATGCGAGGATACGCACACGCTTCTTAGAATGGAGTTGACATTCTTTTGCTGGACAGGAGCGGACTAGTTCTTTGGCCACTGGAATCTGCTTATTATCAGTGGGAGTTGGGTTTCTCTGTGCTGGAGCAGTATCTATGAAAAATGGAGTTGGTTTATTATCTCCTGGCGTTTGGATCTTTTGCAAAGACCTAGTTTGTAACCCTTCAGATTCTAACATAGCCGTCTTCCCCTTGCATGCCTTATATAGAAGAATGGAGATTTAGTTATAAAACATGCTATAGTAGAGATGGAATAGGTACTGAAGAATAGGAAGGCATGACATATTGACATGTATTCCCTCCATCCGGAAATAAATGGTTGGGTCTAGGCGTATTTCAGTTCTAGATACATCCAGTTTTATCCATTTCTGCAAAATGTAATCCGGACGGAGGGAGTATGATGTAAGAGCTAGGGATACGACATGACAACACAGTAAAAAAACACTGAAAACCCACTGCAGAAACAAAGTATTCAAACCCATTGATATGAGATAGTACACTCATGCAACTCAGGATGCAAAACTACCAGGCAGTTTTCCTTACAAAAATCAACATTGTGGCCTTTAATCATACATTTTGCTACAACTAAATTTAGATCAGATAAAGGTTGGATTCACGCCGATTAACAAAATACATGCTGATGTAAAAATATAGTGATATACAATAGGTATTTACATCTGCATTGGAGCACAGAGAATTCCTGCAAGAATCTTTCCTCACATACGATACCAGTGCAGAAATTCTTCTATCTGTTAAGCTTATTTTCTAAAAGAGAGATGGGTAAGAAACATGTAGAAAATATGATCAGCATGCTATAAAATTTCATGATGCCAGGATACGCACACCCTTCTTAGAATGGAGTTGACATATTTTTGCTGGACTGGAGCGTAGTTCTTTGGCCACTGGAATCTGCTTATTATCAGTAGGAGTTGGGTTTCTCTGTGCTAGAGCAGTATCTATAAAAACTAGAGTTGGTTTATTATCTCCTGGCGTTTGGATCTTTTACAAAGGCCTTGTTTGTAACCCTTCAGATTCTAACATAGTCGTCTTCCCCTTGCATGCCTTGTATAGAAGAATGGTGCTTTAATTATAAAACATGCTACAGCAGAGAGAGGGAATAGGTACTGAAGAATAGAAAGGCATGACATATTGACATGTATTCCCTCCATCCGGAAAAAATGGATGGGTCTAGGCGTATTTCAGTTCTAGATACATCCTTTTTATCCATTTTGGCAACATGTAATCCGTACGGAGGGAGTATGGTGTAAGAGCTAGGGATACGACAGGACAAAGCAGCAAAAAAACACTGGTTGAATGTAAAACTGTATGCTAGCGGAATACGTACAGAAATAACTAAGGCAACATACACGTGTATAATTGGGAAACTAAGATGGCATTGCAACAGAGCACTAGAACAACACTTCAATGTAAAAAAACATGGTATGGTAGACAGATAAAGTACATACTGATGAATAACAATGCATAAGATATTCAGAAGCATGATGTCCAAATTAAGCAGATGGCATTGCGATAGAGTAGAATGACAGTACTTGAATTTGAAAACATGTTATCATGAATGGAATAGGTACCGAAAAACAGGAAGGCATGACATATTTACATGCATGATTAGCATGCTAAGCACATGGCATTGCAACAGAGTAGATACACTCCAGGACATTATATGCATGTTGTACCTATATCACAGGCCAAGTTAGAGAAAGGACCTTGGGGGGTGAAGAGGATTCATCATCTTTCTGCAAGTCTTCTGAAGAACTGCCTTTACATATTCCATCATATTGGGTATCATTGACATCAAGTTTATTGGCCTTTACATTGCTCCGTAAGGTTCTTGTGGATATAGTGTGTGCAATTATATCTAACATGCATGGAAGACAACTAGTAGTTAGATTTATGTAATGAGTGCCTGTAGGAGACGACATAAATAGGAGGACTGGGGTTAACTAGCAGCAACAGGTCTCATAAACTAAAGGGAGAACACAGATGAAAGCTACAGAATATGTATCATTTGTACTCGAGATTAACTAGATGGCACACAAAAGTATTAAAGAACAACATAGGTAATACTAGAAGTGGTATAATACTATATTCACCAGCCTGTGGGATAGCATTGGCTGATGGATGATAACTATGGAACTGCGTTACCTAAAGAACAAGTATCTTAGCTGAACTATGGAACAACGTTAACTCCTGAACAAGACCCCTAAGAGATCAACATGAATATAAAGTGAAATGTGATGATCTATTCTCCATGCTTAGATGAATAACAAAGCCATAAATGTTGCACACAAGTAAGATGAGGGTACAACCTATCTGGCTGCCATCCATAGGAGTGAGCATCATGTGCTGACTTGTCGATGGCCCTGCAGTTGTTGTGGCTATCCATGTTGGGCACGCGCATTCGATGCAGGGAACTGTTGAGTGGGGACTATAGCTCCCTTCTGGTGTATGCTTCCCTTGTTGGAGCAGCTGCGGTGAGTCGAAAGACCGTGTGTCTGAAGATCTAGATAACGCATAATATTAAGAACGACATATCTCTTTGATCTGAAGAAATACACTAAGAGATCAACAGCAAGGTACGAGAGTGGTCACACGTCTGCTGACTGAAGACTAAATTGGGGTCACATGATTTTATTTTATTTTGGTACTGTCCGATCTACGTCGGATGGCTTGACGGCCGTCTTGTGCCTCCCGGCTGACACTGTTCGGAATCTTCCCCGAAGAGCCAAAGACCAACGGCAGAACAACTTGCCTCCACCGTCTGTGGCCCCAGCCAAAACCCCGCTCCCCGCCCCACCGCACTGCCGTGGTTGCGCTGCCCCCGGGCCAATCCACAAAGACTCCCCGTCATCCAGATCCGGCGGCGGCAGTACCTTCAACCCATGCAACTGTAAAAGATAGCCATCTAAGCGCTACTTCTGCGGCGAACTTCCGGCCCTGCACCGTTATGTTAGACACCAGCCAACCGGCAGCCTAGGAGTTCTGCCGCCTCGAGGGGTGCTGCTTCCCATTGGGAATCGATTGGCCCAGAATAAAAATTCAGACAACTGACACCTACATAAAGTGATTTGAGATGAGGGTGCGACCTATCTGGAGGCATGGTGAAGTAGGCAGGTCCAGCTGCTGAGTCGGTGAGGCCGGCGAGGTTGCGGTGGCGACCGGCGCCAGGGAAACAGTGATGTCGCGACGGTCGACGGCTATGGGGTGATTAGACTACTTGACCAAATAAAAACTTATCATTTTCACAATTTTAGTCTTTGGCAGATTTTAGCTAACTTAGCACAAGTCAAGCAATCTTAACACAATTCAAGCAAGCATGCAAAGAGTATATGAGCAGCGGAAAGTAAAGCATGCAACTTGCAAGAATGTAAAGGGAAGGGTTTGGAGAATTCTAACGCAATTGGAGACACGGATATTTTTGTCATGGTTCCGATAGGTGGTCCTATCGTACATCCACGTTGATGGAGACTTCAACCCACGAAGGGTAGCGGTTGCGCGAGTCCACGGAGGGCTCCACCCACAAAGGGTCCACGAAGAAGCAACCTTGTCTATCCCACCATGGCCGTCGCCCATGAAGGACTTGCCTCATGATACGTTTCCAATGTATCTACTTTTCCAAACACTTTTGCCCTTGTTTTGGACTCTAACTTGCATGATTTGAATGAAACTAACCCGGACTGATGCTGTTTTTAGCAGAACTGCCATGATGTTGTTTTATGTGTAGAAAATAAAAGTTCTCTGAATGTCCTGGAAATCCACAGAGGCACTTTTTGGAATTAATAAGATTTTTTGGCAAAAGAATCAACACCAGGGGGCCCACAGGTTGTCAACAAGACAGGGGGCACGCCCCCCCTAGGGCGCGCCCTCCTATCTCGTGGGCCCCCTGGACCTCCACCGACCTCAACTCCAACTCCATATATTCACGTTCGGGGAGAAAAAAATCAGAGAGAAAGTTTCATCGCGTTTTATGACACGGAGCCGCCGCCAAGCCCTAATCTCTCTCGGGGGGGCTGATCTGGAGTCCGTTCGGGGATCCGGAGAGGGGGATTCATCGTTGTCGTCATCATCAACCATCCTCCATCACCAATTTCATGATGCTCACCGCCGTGTGTGAGTAATTCCATCGTAGGCTTGTTGGACGGTGATGGGTTGGATGAGATTTACCATGTAATCAAGTTAGTTTTGTTAGGGTTTGATCCCTAGTATCCACTATGTTCTGAGATTGATGTTGCTATGACTTTCCTATGCTTAATGCTTGTCATTAGGGCCCGAGTGCCATGATTTCAGATCTGAACCTATTATGTTTTCATGAATACATGTGTGTTCTTGATCTTATCTTGCAAGTCTATAGTCACCTATTATGTGTTATGATCCGACAACCCCAAAGTGACAATAATCGGGATACTTCTCGGTGATGACCGTAGTTTGAGGATTTCATGTATTCACTATGTGCTAATGCTTTGTTCCGGTTCTCTATTAAAAGGAGGCCTCAATATCCCTTAGTTTCCGCTAGGACCCCACTGCCACGGGAGGGTAGGACAAAAGATGTCATGCAAGTTCTTTTCCATAAGCACGTATGACTATTTACGAAATACATGCCTACATTACATTGATGAATTGGAGCTAGTTCTATATCACCCTATGTTATAGCTATTGCATGAGGAATCGCATTCGGCATAATTATCCATCACTAATCCATTGCCTACGAGCTTTTCACATATTGTTCTTCGCTTACTTACTTTTTCGTTGCAACTGTTACATCTACTACAAAAACCAAAAAACATTTATCTTTACTTTTACTATTGTTACCTTTATTATCGTACCACTTTTGCTACTAAATACTTTGTTGCAGATACTAAGTTATCCAGGTGTGGTTGAATTCACAACTCAACTGCTAATACTCGAGAATATTCTTTGGCTCCCCTTGTGTCGAATCAATAAACTTGGGTTGAATACTTTACCCTCGAAAGCTATTGCGATCCCCTACACTTGTGGGTTATCAAGACTAATTTCTGGCGCCGTTGCCGGGGAATATATAATTTTGTGCAAATCAAAGAAGAGAGTCTCCCACAAGCTTGGGGGAGGCTTCTCCGGTTACTTAATTCTTTGCCTGATTATCCTCTTAAGAAAAATGAAATACTTGATATCTTTTATAATGGACTAACCGATGCTTCCAAGGACTACTTGGATAGTTGTGCTGGTTGTGTTTTCAGGGAAAGAACAGTCGACGAAGCTGAATTATTATTGAATGATATGTTGACTAATGAAAATAATTGGCCTCTTCCTGAGCCAATTCCTGAGGCAATTCCTGAACCAATTGAGCCAACTCCTGAGCCTATTCCTAAACCCACTCCGAAGAAGAGAGGTGTTTTATTTCTCAGTCCTAAAGATATGCAAGAGGCAAAGAAATCAATGAAAGAAAAAGGTATTAAAGCTGAAGATGTTAAGAATTTACCTCCTATTGAAGAAATACATGGTCTTAATATACCGCCTGAAGAACCATATTGTCTTGATAACCCGACACAGATAGTAAAGGTAAATTCTCTCTATAGATATGATAAAGTTGAAATCCCCTCTACTAAATTTCATAGCAGATGCTTAGATGAATTTGATGGATTTATGGCTAGGCAAGAAAGTTTTAATGCTTATGTTGGTAGAGAGTTAAAGAATAATGCTTTCGAGATAGGACATGTAAGTGATAATCTGGCTAGAGTTAAAGATGAACTTCACCTCATTAGCAAATATGCTTCTATGGTTGCTACTCAAGCTGAGCAAGTACTCAAAGCTCAAAATGATTTGCTTGATGAATTAAATAATAAAAATGTCTTTGCTGTTAGAGTGGCTACTGGAACTGGTAGAATGACTCAGGAACCTTTGTATCCTGAAGGCCACCCTAAGAGAATCGAGCTAGATTCTCAGAGAAATAATTTAGAGGCACCTAGTTCTTCTTAAAAGAAGAAGAAGAAAACGATATAACTTTGCATGCTTCTAGTGAACCTACTGTAGACACACCTGAGAATCCCAATGATATTTCTATTTCTGATGGTGAAACTCAATCAGGTGATGAACATGAACCTAGTGATAATGTTAATGATAATGTTCATGTTGATGCTCAACCTAGCAAAAACAATGATGTAGGGATTGAACCTGCTGTTGATCTTGATAACCCACAATCAAAGAATCAACATTATGATAAGAGAGATTTTGTTGCTAGGAAGCACGGTAAAGAAAGAGAACCATGGGTTCAGAAACCCATGCCCTTTCCTCTTAAACCATCCAAGTCAAAGGATGATGAAGATTTTGAGCGCTTTGCTGAAATGATTAGACCTATTTTCTTACGTATGCGCTTAACTGATACGCTGAAAGTAAATCCTTATGCTAAGTATATGAAGGATATCATCACAAATAAAAGAAAGATACCGAAAGCTAAAATTTCCACCATGCTTGCTAATTACACTTTTCAGGGTGGAATACCAAAGAAACTTGGAGATCCGGGTGTACCAACTATACCATGCTCTATTAAAAAAATTACGTTAGAACTGCTTTATGTGATCTTGGAGCCGGTGTTAGTGTTATGCCTCTCTCTTTATATCGTAGACTTGAATTGAATAAGTTGACACCTACTGAAATATCTTTGCAAATGGCTGATAAATCAACTGCTATACCTGTCAGTATTTGTGAGGATGTACCTGTTGTGGTTGCAAATGTCACTATCTTAACGAACTTTGTTATTCTTGATATTCCCGAAGACGATAGTATGTCTATTATCCTTGGCAGACCTTTTCTTAATACTGCAGGGGCTGTTATTGATTGCAACAAAGGAAATTTCACTTTTCATGTTAATGGTAATGAGCATACGGTATACTTTCCGAGGAAACAATCTCAAGTTCATAGCATCAATTCTATTGAAAAAGTTCCAACTATCATTTTGGAGGTTTTGAATTTCCTCTCCCTACTGTCAAGAAAAAGTATGATATTCTTATTGTTGGGGATTTTCATATCCCCGTTGAGGTAACTTAGTGTTATTTGAAATTTCTCCGGTTCCGCGTTATTCGGAATGAGTTTGTTAACAAGACTTGATCAACCTTGTTAGTGGATTCATTTTGATGATCATGAGATGGATGAAACTAGAAGGCACAACCTTCTGTACTCTCTTTTTACTTTTTGTTATTTAGAATAAATAAAGCAAAAATAGTATTATCCGTCTGTTTTTTGAATTATCCGTGCAATAAAAAAATAGTCCGAAAATAAAAGTGCTCCAAATGCCCTGCAAATTTAGTATGATTTTTCCTGGAATATTTGTGGATTTTAGGCATTGAAAACACTACAGGAGGCGGTTGCCTCTGCATCTCAGTACAACCCCAGTTTCACTTATGGATATCAGCCAGGCGGTCATTGGTACTAGAGCAACTTAGTCAAAAAGCCTAAGCTTGGGGGAGTACATATTTCTCACCGACTTTACATTCGTGTTCACACACTAGTCGTCGGTGCTCATACTCTTTCATTGTATCATCCATGCTAGTTTAAATTTCTTTTTCTAGTTTTCTTCTTGTGTGTTTGATAAACTTAAAAAACCAAAAAAATAGTTAGTTTAATTTCCATGTTTGTAGTAGAAACTAAAATGAAAACCCAAAAAGATTTCTAGTTCTTCTTCTTATTTGTTGGGAGCTTTCCCGTGTAAATAGTTTTATTTTCTTTTCTTGCTTTTGGGGGTCGAGAAGACCATATTGAAAATGCATAGTGGCTCTTATATGCATGATTGTTTATTTAACTTAGATCCCATATTACTTGTCTTCTCTCTTGAGTTGAATGCTTGCAGATTCCAGCTTAGTCCAATGCACGTGCACTCTTATTACTATACACATCGTTTAGTCGTGCAAGTGAAAGGCAATAATGATGATATATGATGGAATTATTGGGATGAGAAAAGCTGGTATGAACTCGACCCCTCTTGTTTTTGTAAATATGATGAGTTCATCGTTTCTGAGTCAGCTATTATGAAGTAAACATATTTGAAATGACATTTAGAGATTATAGTTGCTTGTGACATGCTTGATTAGCTATGAGTTATAATGGTATACCTTGCGTGCCAACATGCTATTAGAATGATTATGATGTGGTATGATGGGATGGTATCCTCCTTTAAATGAATTGAGTGACTCGACTTGGCACATGTTCACACATGTAGTTGAATCAAATCAACATAGCCTTCACGATATTTATGTTCATGGTGGATTATATCCTACTCATGCTGGTATTCGCTGTGAATTATTTTTAATGCATGTTTACGACTGTTGTCGCTCTCTCGGTTGGTCGCTTCCCAGTCTTTTGCTAGCCTTCACCTGTACTAAGCGGGAATACTGCTTGTGCATCCAAACTCCATAAACCCCAAAGTTATTCCATATGAGTCCACTATACCTTCCTATATGCGGTATTTACCTACTGTTCCAAGTAAATTTGTATGTGCCAAACTCCAAACCTTCAAATGAAATTATGTTTTGTATGCTCGAGCAGCTCATGTTACAACTAGGTCTGCCTATATCTTCCATGCTAGGTGGGTTATTCTCACGAGGAGTGGACTCCGCTCCTCATTCACGAGAAAGGGCAGGTAACCGGGATGCTCAGTCCCATGATCCAAAAAGATCAAAGAAAATCAAAATAATTAAACAAAACTCCCCCAGGGCCGTTGTATGTTGGAGGCACTCGTTGTTTCGAGCAAGCTATGGATTGATGCCTGTTGGTGGTTGGGGGAGTATAAACATTTACCATTCTGTTTGGGAACTGCCTATAATGCATCTGGTATGGAAGATACAGCCATCTCATAGTTGTTGCATTAATAGTGAAAGTATGCCGCTCAAAATGTTATTCAATCTCTATTTTAAAATTGAGCTCTGGCACCTCTACAAATCCCTGCTTCCCTGTGCGAAGGGCCTATCTATTTACTTTTATGTTGAGTCATCACCTTTCTTGTTAAAAGCACCCACTAGAGAGCACATTGTCATTTGCATTCATTACTATTGGTTTATATTGGGTATGACTTGACTTGATCTCTTTTACCATGAATTACAATGTTTAGTCAGTCCTTGATCTTTAAAGGTGCTCTACATTTATGTTTTGCGGTCTTAGAAAGGGCTAGCGAGATACCATTTTGGTATATCATGTTATAATTATTTCGAGAAAGTGTTGTCATCCTAGTTTTATTATTATGGCTCGCTAGCTGATTATGTTATTGATATGAGTAATTGTGAGAGCTAAGTGTTATTGTGAGTATGGTTAGTTCATAATATTTGATGAAACTTGAATGTTGGCTTCTCATGTTTACAACAACAAGAGCAAACCGAGTTTATAAAAGTTTTTCTTTATCACTTTCAGTTTATCAACTGAATTGCTTGAGGACAAGCAAAGGTTTAAGCTTGGGGGAGTTGATACGTCTCCAACGTATCTACTTTTCCAAACACTTTTGCCCTTGTTTTGGACTCTAACTTGCATGATTTGAATGAAACTAACCCGGACTGACGCTATTTTCAGCAGAACTGCCATGATGTTGTTTTATGTGTAGAAAAGAAAAGTTCTCAGAATGTCCTAGAAATCCATGGAGGCACTTTTTGGAATTAATAAGAATTTTTGTCGAAAGAATCAACACCAGGGGGCCCATAGGCTATCCACGAGACAGGGGGCGCGCCCCCCTAGGGCGCCCCCCCTAGGGCGCACCCTCCTATCTCGTGGGCCCCCTGGACCTCCACCGACCTCAACTCCAACTCCATATATTCACGTTCGGGGAGAAAAAAATCAGAGAGAAAGTTTCATCGCGTTTTACGACACGGAGCCGCCGCCAAGCCCTAATCTCTCTCGGGAGGGCTGATCTGGAGTCCGTTCGGGGCTCCGGAGAGGGGGGTTCGTTGCCGTTGTCATCATCAACCATCCTCCATCACCAATTTCATGATGCTCACCGCCATGCGTGAGTAATTCCATCGTAGGCTTGCTGGATGGTGATGGGTTGGATGAGATTTACCATGTAATCAAGTTAGTTTTGTTAGGGTTTGATCCCTAGTATCCACTATGTTCTGAGATTGATGTTGCTATGACTTTGCTATGCTTAATGCTTGTCACTAGGGCCCGAGTGCCATGATTTCAGATCTGAACCTATTATGTTTTCATGAATATATGTGTGTTCTTGATCCTATCTTGCAAGTCTATAGTCACCTATTATGTGTTATGATCCGACAACCCCGAAGTGACAATAATTAAGATACTTCTCGGTGATGACCGTAGTTTGAGGAGTTCATGTATTGACTATGTGCTAATGCTTTGTTCGGGTTCTCTATTAAAAGGAGGCCTTAATATCCCCTAGTTTCCGCTAGGACCCCGCTGCCACGGGAGGGTAGGACAAAAGATGTCATGCAAGTTCTTTTCCATAAGCATGTATGACTATTTACTGAATACATGCCTACATTACATTGATGAATTGGAGCTAGTTCTATATCACCCTATGTTATAGCTATTGCATGAGGAATCGCATCCGGCATAATTATCCATCACTGATCCATTGCCTACGAGCTTTTCACATATTGTTCTTCGCTTACTTACTTCTCCGTTGCTACTGTTACAACTACAACAAAAACCCAAAAACATTTATCTTTACTTTTCATACCGTTACCTTTATTATCGTACCACTTTTGCTACTAAATACTTTGTTGCAGATACTAAGTTATCCAGGTGTGGTTGAATTGACAACTCAACTGCTAATACTCAAGAATATTCTTTGGCTCCCCTTGTGTCGAATCAATAAATTTGGGTTGAATACTTTACCCTCGAAAGTTGTTTTGATCCCCTACACTTGTGGGTTATCACCTCACTAGTGGTAGATCTTCACGAAGTAGGCGATCTCCTTGCCCTTACAAACTCCTTGGTTCAACTCCACAATCTTGTCGGAGGCTCCCAACTGACACCTAGCCAATCTAGGAGACACCACTCTCCAAGAAGTAACGAATGGTGTGTTGATGATGAACTCCTTGCTCTTGTGCTTCAAATGATAGTATCCCCAACACTCAACTCTCTCTCACAGGATTTGGATTTGGTGGAAAGAAGATTTGAGTGGAAAGCAACTTGGGGAAGGCTAGAGATCAAGATTAATATGGTAGGATTGGAATATCTTGGTCTCAACACAAGTGTAGGTGGTTCTCTCTCAGAAAGTGTAAGTTGGAAGTGTAGGTTCATTCTAATGTCTCTCTCCACGAATGAAGAGGAGGTGGAGGGGTATATATAGCCTCCACACAAAATCTAACCGATACACACAACTTGCCAATCTCGGTGGCACCGAATTGAGAAACTCGGTCGGACCGATTCAGCAAATCTAGTGACCGTTAGGGTTTTCGGTGGGACCAACATGCAACTCGGTATGACCGATATGGTTAGGGTTAGGGCATAACGTAATCTCGGTCAGACCGATTACACAAACTCGGTGGGACCGATTTTGGTAATAAGCTAACCAGAGAGTTGGTCAGGTAAACTCAGTAGGACCGGTTCGCTCATTTTGGTGAGACCAAAATGTTACGAAAAGGAAACAGAGAGTTTACATTGCAATCTCGATGGGACC
The DNA here is from genome assembly GCF_002162155.2 of Triticum dicoccoides. NCBI lineage: Eukaryota > Viridiplantae > Streptophyta > Magnoliopsida > Poales > Poaceae > Triticum > Triticum dicoccoides. The sequence continues at coordinate 370,273,678 of NC_041381.1, read as the reverse complement.
GATCGCTCATCTCGGTGGTACCAAAACGTTACGAAGGGAAACAGAGAGATTACAATCCCATCTCAGTGAGACCGAGATCCCTATCGGTGAGACCGATTTGCCTAGGGTTTGTCGCAGTGGCTATGACATCTGAACTCGGTGGCGCCGGATAGAAAGAATCGGTGGGGCCGAGTTTGACTTTTGGTTTAGGTCATATGTGGATGTGAGAAAGTAGTTGAGGGCTCTGGAGCATATCACTAAGCATTTTGAGCAAGTAAGCCATTAAGAAACACCTCATCCCTCCTTGATAGTATTGGCTTTTCCTATAGACTCAATGTGATCTTGGATCACTAAAATATATAAAATGTAGATTCATGAGCTTTGAGCTTGAACCAATCCTTTTGTCCTTAGCATTTTGAGGGGTCCACTTTTTTCATCCATGCCATGCCAATCATTGAGCTTTCCTGAAATATTTATCTTGAAATAGCATTAGCTCAATAAGCTATATGTTGTTAGAAATTACCAAAACCACCTAGGGATAGTTGCACTTTCAATCTCCCCCTTTTTGGTAATTGATGACAACATATAGATCAAAGCTTCGACAAATGATAATAAGAGTGAAAAACATTGTCGCTTTGAGAAGTATGTGAAATGTAAGAGCTCCCCCTAAATGTGTGCATAGTTTAAGATTTGCTTTGGACTGCAAATGCACAATGAGTTAGGATCATGGGTTACTCTTCCATGTCACATACTCCCTCTATTCGGAATTACTTGTCGCAGAAATGGATGTATCTAGACATATTTTAGTTCTAGATACATCCATTTCCGAGACAAGTAATTCCGAACGGAGGGAGTACATCTTGGTGGAGCGCTCAAAATGATAATAATTAAATACATGCACTCATCACCAAGCAAAGTGAATGATCATATAGAGATAAAAGGATAATGTCATCCAACAAGCATTAAGTTAACATATGATCAAACACATGATCATCCAAGTATCACACAAAAGCATAAAGTATCTCAAACAAGCAAATAAAGTTCAACCACCAAAAATCAAAACAAGAGAGAACAAAAGCAACACTCTCTCTCGAAGCCTATGATCTATACATTTTTCTCCCCCTTTGGCAACAAGTTACCAAAAAGTTCATAGAAAATGCATAGTACTAAATCGACTCTTAGGTTTGGTCTTCAGCTGGTGGTGTAGAGATGGCTCCTTGGACGAATACTTCTTTTGATGTAGATGGAGCTGGTGGAGTAGGTGCTGGAGCTAGATGTACAGAAGTTGTAGCTGGTGCAGATGAAGTTGCTCTGGTGTCTGGAACGGGCACTGCAGCTGATCTCTCACTCTTGGGCACTCTAGAAAATGCATCAGTGGTAGTTTTGCCCTTCCTCTCCTGCATGTCATCCTGAAGTTGCTCAACAACTGACTGTATCTTAGTGACCTTCACATCTAAGTCATAGAACTTTTGCTCCATGATCCTCTCCAGGCTCTCCTGGTTTTGAGTCAAGGTGGCCAATCCCTTCTCAATCCTTAGAGTGGAGGCAATCAAGTAGCCAAGCTGATCCTGCTTGCTCTTCAAGAAGTACTGAGATGCCTCATCAATGGTTGGCATCTTTGTAGCCTTTTCAGTCCTTGCCTTCTCCTTCTTTGCTTGTGCTTGCACAGAAGATGGTTCGTTTTCATCCATAACCACTGTGTTGTCCTCAAAATCTGGATAGATGGGCATGTGTTCCTTGTCCAAGAGGTATGTGCCAGTGCCCATCTTGGAGTTTATTAGCTCCTGGATCTGTGGGGCATACCCACAACTTCTCTTTTGCTCAGCAGCTGTTCTCTTGATAGTTTCCACTATGAGGCTCATGACCTTGAACTTTTGAGGCACATCAAATATGTGAAGTAGGTTGATAGCATGGCATCCGATCATCTTGTGATCACCTGACTTAGACAAAAGAGTATGCCTGAGGATCCAGTTAATCGTTGGCAATCCTGACAGAAGGTAATGTACTGATCCAAACTTGTGTGTCTCAACAGCAGCATATGGGATCTCTCTGTACGTATGTGCCATGGAGTTGTGATACTTCTTCTTCTTGGCATAGACATCCAAGTCATCCTCATTATCCTTAGGTGAATTGATCAATTTTGCCCATTCTTCAACTGTTGATTGGTACATAAAACCTTCAGACATCCAGACAGTGAGCTGTGGAGTAGAACTGCATAATAAGCTCATCATTCCACTTTGTGAGCTTCTGCCCAACAAAGTCATCCACTCCACAAGCATTGAAACTGTCATACACTCCTGGATAATGCTCTTCATTCTTCTTGGTGTACTCCCAGTCCACCCATCTCATATCACGAACTATAGGCTTCTTGTCAAGCAGCACTGTCTCATAGAAGTCTTGTTGTTCCTTTGTATGGAACTTGTAGTCCACAGCAGTTCTCCTCCTGACTGCATAGGGATCAGTCAATCTCCACAGTCTGAGTCCTGCATCCTTCCTCAGCTTCATATCCTCATCTACAGGATGAACATCATTGTGATCTGGAATTTTGGGCTTCAACTTTCTCAAGACATGTTCCTCCTCATCTTCTTCTTCAACAGCAGCTTCAGGCACTGGGGCCTTGTTCTTCTCTCCAGCAGGAATGTTCCTTCTATTCCTCTTGGGTGCAGCTTTGGGCTTTGGAGCAGCTGCCTTGGGAGCTTCTTTGGGCTTTGATGAAGCAGCCCCTGACCTGATGGCATCACCCATAAGCTTCTGAGCTTTTGGTGCTGGTGCCGCAACCTCTTCCTCTTCTTCATCAAAAGAATGCTTCTCAAATTCTGCCATTGGATCAACTTTCTTGCACCATCTCCCTCCCTTTCTTTCCTTCTTCTTCCCTTCTGCAGCAACCTCTTTGGGTTCAGATTCCAAAGATACTTGAGTGGAGGCTCTGGCTTTAGACATGGGAATTCTTCTTGCAGGTGCTTTGGTCTTCATACCAGGCTGTGGCAGTAGTTGTGCCATACTCCTTCTTGAGCACCTTCTTCTTGGAAGTGGTCTCATCCTCAATAGCCACATAGCCTTCATCCTCATACTCTGAGGTTCTCTTCTTTCTGGCCCTGGTGGCTGCCTTGGGTAAGTTGCTAGGTTTGCTCCTGCTTCCATCATCATACCTGCTAGAGGGACTAGTTCCCTCACTCATCCGAACCTGCTCCTCAGACTTGTTCTGACTGTCACTTCAATCAGACATGTTGCAAACACTGACAATAGACCCTTTGAATAGATATAGATGAGGTAGAGTAGATGAGCATCACAAAGTACAGAGGTTTTTGCAAAAGAATGAGTCAAAAACTTAGTTTTAGTTTTCCACAGAAAGCATTTCGGATCTACCGATTTGTAAACTCAGTGATACCGAAGCAGCTTTTGGAACCTAAACTAGTGAACTCGGTCAGACCGAGTCACAGTCCGTTGGCACCAAGACTGCTAGGGTTTCACAAAGTCCTGAACTCGGTCACACCGATTTGCAATTCTCGGTCAGACCGAGAATCACATGTGCAATGGCCTTAGCCGAATCGGTGGAACCGAGTTCTACAACTCGGTTGGTCCAAGATGGTTTCGGCGGAAACCTAACCCTAAATTTTCAATTCACAACTAAACTACAGAGTGTTTTCGCTGGATAAGATGATCTAAATCGTGGCAAGATACATGGCAAAACAATGTGCTAGGAATTCGGAGTGGGATTAGCACCAGCATCAAGTCCATATCCTAGTTCGGCAATGGACTTGCTACGGCGGCAATGGCGAAGACGATTCCCGTTGACGGTGGCGGAGACCAGCGGTGAGAGACAGCTGACGACGAGGAGGACTATCCGGAGACCCAGGGAGGTAGAGCAGGCTGAGCGCGAGCGAAAGAGTTCAGAGAAATTTCCAAATTTTGGCCTGTGGATATATATAGCCTGACCCTGTCGGTGTGACCGAGTGGAACAACTCGGTGGCACCGAGATGCATAACTGCAAGCAGTTACAGCAACTCGGTGTGACCGAAAAGTTCAAATCGGTTGCACCGAGATTGAAAACCTAGATCAACTTAGTGATCTCGGTATGACCGAAATGGAAGAATCGGTCAGACCGAAACGCACAAAGAAGTTTTGGAAGTTTAAGTCTATGACGAATCGGGGACTCCGAGTTCTCCTCACAGAGAGTGGTTCGAATCTGACTTGATCAAACTTTGTGATGTAGTATGAATAGAGTTTGAGACAAGAAAAGCATAGATAGCTAGAGAGGGTTCTTAGGCATTATTGTCCATCCACTTGGCAAAAGAAAAGAAACCAAGCAATCAAAACAACAAGTGGATTTCCTCGAATGAGTAAAATATGCAACCAACATGCTCACACAATAAAATGGCAAATGAAATATGTGGCAAAGCATGCACAACCAATTCTAGCGTCTATCAAGCAATTGGCGATGACTAGGTCATCTATATATGAGTATATTGACTTAGGAGTCAAATGAGAACATTTGATCATATGTCATACTCATTGTTTAAGCTCAAGTGGGGTTGCCACTTTTACATAATGCATTGTTGTGTTCACACCATTAGAGTTGCTTTGACTCAATTCTTAGAGTAAAGCTCCCCCTGGATGTGAGATCCCCCCTAAGAGGGATGAAATCACCTTGGGTTTTGTCGATGATGACTTCATGTAGGTGTTGAAGATGTGGATGCTCAATGTTGATGTAGATCATTTGGAGCAATCCTTTGGAGTGAGTTGCACTTTCAATACCTACACGGGTTAGTCCCACACGGAACAAACAAGGATATCCATAGACATAGAGTGATGCACACACAAGATGATGTCTATGAAAGCATTAGGTTACCTTGTCCCTTGTCTTACCAACAAGAGGGTTTGTGACTCCATGAACTAGTGCAAGATGTGGAAGTTGATTGCACTTGTTCTTGCCAAAATGATATGAGTGAAATATGTTGGCGGAGTCACCCTCAAGAACTCTTTAGTTCTTCTTCTTCGGGATCCACATCATCTTGATGGGAATCCTTGGAGTTGTAGTCATACTTGATGAAGTAGAACTTGATGTAGTCTTGGGAACCCACTTGACCAAGGCCTTAGGAGCTTCTTCAAATGCATCAATCTCCTCTTGAAGCTTATCCTTGCATTTTTGCTTGTGGTCTTGTGGTGGAAGATCATCTTGAGCTTGTGTCCCTTTGAAGGAAGTAGGATCATACTTCTCTTGTTGAGGAACTAACTTCGTCTTGGGGTATTGATCTTCTTCCCACTCAACTCCATTGGCATTGAACTTTCGTTCACAACCAACACCTTGGTTCTTTCGGTGCCTTCCTTGCTTGCATACAATTTCCTCGAATTGCTTACTCCCGGCAAGGCTCTTGTAAACACCTTTCTCTATAATTCCCTTCAATAAGCTATTTTCTTGCTCAAGTGTAACTTGGCTAAGAGAATCATTAGTGGAATCAAGAGAACTACTAGAAGCAACAATATTGGATTTAACATAATTATTGTTACTACTAGAGGAAGAATCCTTCTTGTTCTTGTTACTAGACTTGACTTGAGGCATGTAAGTAGATAAAAGTAAACGCTTGGCAATGTAAGAAGAACTTTTCTTAAGAAGATCATCATTGATTTCCTTTAAGAACTCATGCTCTTGCTCAAGGTTGAGCTTTTCAAACCGTAACTTCTCATGAGTCCTTAAAGTTCTCGATGATCTTCTAAGATAGTTTCATGAGCTAACTTAAGAGTGTTTAGTTCTTTAGTTAGAAGCTCAATCTTCTCCTTATCATTGTCATTCGTTTTATCTTGATTAGCATGATTAATTGACATTTCATCATAGTATTCATCACTAGAGTTGTCAACAAGTAAATCATCATCACCTAACAAGTCATCTTCATCAATATTGAAATCAACATACTCGGGATGTGATACCTTTGGCCCTTTAGTCATGAAGCATCTTCCAAGTCCTTCATTTGGTGAATCAAATATGTCGTAGGAGTTGGTTGACACAAGTGCTAGACCGGCAACACCTTCATCTTGAGTATATTCGAAGTCGGAGTGATAGCTTCTCTCGGAGTGATTGTCGGAGTCGGAGCCTGATACCCATTCACCAACATGAGCTTGATGTCTTCGTTTTGTGTAGCTCCTTGATGACTTGTCCTTCCTTTCCGAATCCTTGCTTCTCCCGGATGTTCTTCATTCATAACGATCATCTCTACTCCTTCTCTCTCTTGGGGGTGATTCTCCTCTTCTACTTCTCCTCTTAGGTGATTCTTCTCTTCTTTCGTAGGGAGCCATACACTCATTGGAGTAGTGTCCGGGTCTTCCACAATTGTAGCAATTATGCTCTCGACTAGAAGATCTTTTGTCATTGTAGGACCTTGACTTGGAACTTCTCTCTTTGCTTCTACTCTTGTAAAACTTGTTGAAGTTCTTCACCATTAGGCTCAATTCTTCATTGAAGGTTTGTTTCTCACTTGATGATGTGGGAGCTTCACATGAGGCTTTGTAAGCACCACTTGACTTGTTGTGGAGTTCCTCCTTATCCTTGAGTGACATCTCATGAGCAACAATTCTTCCAATGACTTCCATTGGCTTGAGATCTTTGTAATTGGGCATCATTTGGATCAATGTGCACACGGTATCATATTTTCCGTCCAAAGCTCTTAGGATCTTCTTGATGATGAATTTGTCGGTCATCTCTTCACTTCCTAAGCCGACAATCTCATTTGTGATAAGAGCAAGCCTAGAGTACATTTCAGGGACACCTTCACCATCCTTCATTTTGAACTTGTCAAGCTGACTTTGAAGCACATCCAACTTGGATTCCTTGACGGAGTTGGTACCTTCGTGCATATCAATCAAAGTATCCCAAATTTCCTTTGCATTCTCAAGACGGCTGATTTTGTTGAATTCTTCGGGGTACAATCCGTTGAAGAGGACATCACAAGCTTGAGCGTTGTATTGCAGCATCTTCAACTCTTCCGCGGTAGCTTCACGGTTCGGTTTTCTCCCATCAAAGATATCACCTTGCAAGCCAATACACACAATATCCCAAATGGCGGGGTTATGTCCAAGAATATGCATTTTCATCTGATGCTTCCAACTAGCAAAATTAGTACCATCAAAGTAAGGACCTCTACAGTGATTGTTTCCCTCGCTAGACGCCCTACTCTCCTAGGTTGTGAAACCAAGGCTATGACTACCAAAAGCTATGGAAATCAAAGCAAATGGAGACCAAAGTTCTGATACCACTTGTAGAATCGAAAGTATGTCTAGAGGGGGGGTGATTAGACTACTTGACCAAATAAAAACTTATCCTTTTCCCAATTTTAGTCTTTGGCAGATTTTAGCTAACTTAGCACAAGTCAAGCAATCTTAACACAATTCAAGCAAGCATGCAAAGAGTATATGAGCAGCGGAAAGTAAAGCATGCAACTTGCAAGAATGTAAAGGGAAGGGTTTGGAGAATTCAAACGCAATTGGAGACACGGATGTTTTTGTCATGGTTCAGACAGGTGGTGCTATCGTACATCCACGTTGATGGAGACTTCAACCCACGAAGGGTAACAGATGCGCGAGTCCACGAATGGCTCCACCCACGAAGGGTCCACGAAGAAGCAACCTTGTTTATCCCACCATGGCCGTCACTCATGAAGGACTTGCCTCACTAGCGGCAGATCTTCACGAAGTAGGCGATCTCCTTGCCCTTACAAACTCCTTGGTTCAACTCCACAATCTTGTCGGAGGTTCCAAGTGACACCTAGCCAATCTAGGAGACACCACTCTCCAAGAAGTAACAAATGGTGTGTTGATGATGAACTCCTTGCTCTTGTGCTTCAAATGATAGTTTCCCAACACTCAACTCTCTCTCTGACAGGATTTGGATTTGGTGGAAAGAAGATTTGAGTGGAAAGCAACTTGGGGAAGGCTAGAGATCAAGATTCATATGTTAGGATTGGAATATCTTGGTCTCAACACAAGTGTAGGTGGTTCTCTCTCAGAAAATGTAAGTTGGAAGTGTAGGTTCGTTCTGATGGCTCTCTCCACGAATGAAGAGGAGGTGGAGGGGTATATATAGCCTCCACACAAAATCTAGCCATTACACACAACTTGCCAATCTTAGTGGGACCGAATTGAGAAACTCGGTCGGACCGATTCAGCAAATCTAGTGACCGTTAGGATTTTCGGTGGGACCGACATGTAACTCCGTAGGACCGATATGGTTAGGGTTAGGGCATAACGTAATCCCGGTGAGACCAATTATACAAACTCGGTGGGACCGATTTTGGTAATAAGCTAACCAGAGAGTTGGTCAGGTAAACTCGGTGGGACCGGTTCGCTCATTACGGTGAGACCAAAATGTTACAAAAAGGTAACAGAGAGTTTACATTGCAATCTTGATGGGACCGATCGCTCATCTCGGTGGTACCGAAACGTTATGAAGGGAAACAAAGAGATTACAATCCCATCTCGGTGAGACCGAGATCCCTCGGTGAGACCGATTTGCCTAGGGTTTGTGGCAGTGGCTATGACACCTGAACTCGGTGGCACTGGATAGAAAAAATCGGTGGGACCGAGTTTGACTTTTGATTTAGGTCATATGTGGATGTGACAAAGTAGTTGAGGGCTTTGGAGCATATCACTAAGCATTTTGAGCAAGTAAGCCATTAAGCAATACCTGATCCCTCCTTGATAGTATTAGCTTTTCCTATAGACTCAATGTGATCTTGGATCACTAAAATATATAAAATGTAGAGTCTTGAGCTTTGAGCTTGAGCCAATCCTTTTGTCCTGAGCATTTTGAGGGGTCCACTTTTCTCATCCATGCCATGCCAATCATTGAGCTTTCCTGAAATATTTATCTTGAAATATGTTGTTAGGAATTACCAAAACCACCTAGGGATAGTTGCACTTTCATCATGCCTTGATGGCCAGTACTGCCTGGTGTGGACATGAGATGTAAAATATTTCTGCCTGGCCAGGCTTGTGTGATGCTAAAGCATTTGGTTCATGCCCGGGCCAGGCAAAGCATCAACGTCCCATCAATCAATCCATGCAGCAATTATTTAATGCTAATATCCATCTAGGTTGCTGTTACCCTCATGGCCGCATGACCAGGCATGGCCAGGCGTTTGAAATCGGTCGCCTGGGCCAAGCTACTTGCAGTGTCTGGAGTCCAGCCAGGCTAATTAAAGTGCAAGGGAATCCAGGCCAGGAGGGCTTTCTTTTTCACAGGGTAGCAACCAAACAAGCGTGCATGAAATCTAGCCACAACCCCAGGCCAGGCAAAAGATGCTCAGGACGCAAGCCAAACTGACCTTATATCTCTCTAGTTCACACATACACATGTCTCGCTCACGCTATACATATAGACCCATCCAACACTCTCCGCCCTTGTTCTCTCTCCATGTGATGCGCACCCCCCTAAGTACCATAATCCCTCACTCCATCATAGGCGCAAGAACTCCGCCCCTCCTAAGTATGATTATCTCTTACTATCCATCAGGAACACACGTATTGTCAACTTCCATCCATACATCTATCTCGATATCTCTCGGGGCATCTTCTATCGCGCACACACATTGTCACTCGATCTCCCACCCATGTAGTCCCATCACAATCTCCAGGGGATCTCTCTGTGACAAACATACACTCTCTCCTTGTAGCGACCAGACCTCAAATAGTCCAATCTCTGTGCTTTAGTGTCATCCCTGGATCAGTAATGCTGACACGCACAGTACTTGAAGGATTTATAACAGAGTAGCAATCACACATTTATTACATCGAATGTCTCAAAAGAGAGCTTATTACAATAAATATGGCTTAAGGCCATCTAATAACGATAACAGCGGAAGGCTTGGAAGATAAGTGAGTCCACCAACTCCAAGGACATCACTGAGTATAGAACCACGACCTAAAGGCACCTTACTCGTCGTCTAAAAAATCTGCAACATGAACGTTGCAGCCCGAAAACGGGTCACACATGGAGTATGCTGGCAATGTAACATGCATATATGGCTGGTGGAGAGCTCTATGGTTACAGTTTTGCATAAAGCCAAATTTTCCCTACTGCAAAGGAATAAATTTTATTTCACTATGATGGTGGTTCTTAAACATTGAGAAGATAGACATCTTCTCAATCCCAATTAAGCATCATCATTAAACCCAACAAAATTAATTAAAGTAACATGATGAGATTCACATGATAATCCAGGTACTAGATACTCAAGATGTCCATAACCGGGGACACGACTAACCATGATTAGTTTATACACTCTACAGAGGTTTGCGCACTTTTCCCCACAAGACTCGATCTCCTCCATTGGGATTCTCGCACTACATGATGTTTGAGAAACGGATGACCGAGACATAGTCTTTCAGAAGTGCTAGCACCTTACGATCGGGTAGACAGTACCAACCTACATCCCCTACATCTGCTAGTCTACCATCGTAAGAGTTCGCATGATTTAGTCAACTATGCTAGAGCCCATAGTAGCTTGTGGCTGCACACGGAAGTGTCTAGCATGAATAATCTCATGATCCCTTTGAGCCTGGGTGGCGGTCCATAAAGAAAAACAGGCAATCGCTGGAATACCCAGGTGCCTCAATCCACCCAGATGTGTGTTTAAGTTGCCACCTTAAATAAACCATTAATTTAACAAACTCACATCTGTCATGGATACACTCACCCAATCCACGTCTACTAGCATAGCATGGCATAATAAGCAAACGTAGAAGTAACTCCCAAGGGTTTGATAATAAAACAGGTAGTAGGTACTACCTCATCTACTTCCCAAAACCCACATACTAATCAGATCCTAATCATGCAATTGTTTGAGGATTGATCTGATGTAATAAAACTAGGTAGTAAAGAGGTATGATCAAAGTGTTACTTGCCTTGCTGATGATCCATGAAACCTAGAGATTCAAAGTAGCAAGCGGCGCACTCCGGGTACTCTATCTCAAACAAACAAGCATACAATAAGTACTCATCTAATGCACGGGTGAAAATCAAATAAGAGATCTAACCAGAAAGTTCAACTTAAGAACTCCGGTTTGCAAAAAGAATCAAATCGAACGAAGCAACGAAAATAAAACGACGAAAGAAACAAGCTTCATTTACTAATCTGGTTCTAAGTCAAATTTTACAGAAAGCAAAATCTTGGTTGAGTAGGTTAAACGTAAACAGGGTTTCGAGACGAAACTCTAGGCGCTTGATTCACCTGATTCCGATAAACGAGCAAAAAGTTATACTAGAACGAAAATCGGATCAGAAATCGCGATTTGGAATAACCGCGGAAAAATCCGAGAAAAAGAAAAACTGATGAACAGATTAACGAACGAACGTTCATTAACTGAAACTAAATGGAGAATGCGCCCGTTAAAACGAACAAACGGGCGAATGCTCGCTAAATAAATAAACCGATCTATTCTAAAAAAAGCAAAACTAGGGTTTTCTAAAAAAACGGATCGGTTTCTTTAGAAAAACCGGGGCGGCAAGGCAGCTACCTCGGCTCGGCTCCGGCCGGGCTCCGGTGCGGCGGCGGGACGGCATGGGGTGGCGGGGCTGCGGCAGCGGCGGTGGGCGGCGGCGGCGCGAGGCGGCGGCAGCAG
>NC_041381.1:370218511-370261532 GCF_002162155.2 Triticum dicoccoides | reverse complement strand
TTAAGAGGGGGGTGGCGGCTTGGGGTAGGGGGCAAGGCAGCGGGGGAGAGGAGTCCGGCTCGGACTCCTAGTCCTGGTCGGCGGCGGCGGCGCGGAGGCGGGCCGGCCTGGCTTGGCTGGGCCTTCGGCCCAGTCGGCCGTCGGAGATTTTTTTTAACAATTCCACCGAACAGAAAATAAATTCTAGAAAAATAAATAAAACTCTAAAAATGCCAAAACAAATTTTCACTATCCAAATAAAATATTTAGAATGAGATGAACATTTTCTTGGCCCTAAAATGCAGTTTTGAAAACGTGCAATTTTTCCTAAATTCAAATAAAATAGCAAAAACTCCAAAATAAATCTTATTTGATTTTTTTATTAAATCCTTAGTATTTCTTTATTTTGGGAAAGTCATTTTATTCCCTCTCTTATATTTTTATAATAGAAATAATTGAAGATAAAATAAATAAAATCAAATGATCCTATTTTCAAAATTTGAGAAAACTCAAATATGAAAATAACGAAATGCCCAACTCTCTCCGAAGGTCCTTGAATTGCGTAGAATTTCTCGGATCAAGCCAAAAGCAATAAAATATGATATGCCATGATGATCTAGTGTATAACATTCCAAATTGGACATTTGGGATGTTACAAACCTACCCCCCTTAAGATGAATCTCGTCCTCGAGATTTGGGTTGGCTAGAAAATAGGTGAGGGTGGTCCTTCAGCAGATCTTCCTCTTGGTCCCAGGTGGCTTCATCCTCGGTGTGGTGGCTCCACTAAACTTTGCAAAACTTGATAACCTTGTTGCGGGTGACTCGGCTGGCATACTCAAGAATCTTGACTGGTTTCTCCTCATAGGTCAAATCCCCATCCAACTGAATCGCTTCCAGCGGCACTGTATCTCTTAGCGGTATATCAGCCATCTCTGCGTGGCACTTCTTCAACTGGGAAACATGGAATACATCATGAACTCCTGACAATCCTTCAGGCAATTCCAATTTGTAGGCTACTTCTCCCATACGCTCCAAAACTTTGTATGGTCCCACAAAATGTGGCGCTAACTTACCCTTAACTCCAAAGCGCTTAACTCCTCAAAGTGGAGATACACGAAGATAAACTCTATCTCCGACTTCGTACACTGTCTCCTTGCATTTAGAATCTGCATAGCTCTTCTTTCTGGACTGGGCTACCTTGAGCCTATCGCGAATCAACTTCACTTTCTGCTTAGACTCCTTAACCAAATCCGGTCCAAAAAACTGGCGGTCTCCAACTATATCCCATGACAATGGGGTCCTGCACCTCCTCCCGTACAAGGCTTCGAAAGGGGCCATCTTCAAACTGGATTGATAACTGTTGTTGTAAGAGAACTCTACATATGGCAAATTGTCGTCCCAACTAGATCCATAATCTAGCACACAAGCTCTCAGCATATCCTCCAAAATCTGATTGACTCTCTCGGTCTGTCCATCTGTCTGTGGATGAAAGGTTGTACTGAACTCTAGTCTGGTACCCAAAGTTTCGTGCAACTGATTCTAGAACTTTGATGTAAACTGGGTTCCTCTATCTGATACAACGCTCCTGGAACTCCATGCAGACATACGATCCTGGTCATGTATATCTTAGCCAACTTAGCACTGGTGTAAGTAGTCTTCACTTGGATAAAATGAGCTACCTTCATCAAATGATCGACTACAACCCAAATCGAGTCATAGTCTGAACGAGTCCTGGGCAATCCCGTGCTAAAATCCATGCCTAGCTTATCCCACTTCCATTCGGGTATTGGCAATGGCTGTAACAATCCTGCTGGCCTCTGATGCTCTGCCTTTACTCTCTGACGTACATCACAAACTGCTACATATTCCGCAATATCCTTCTTCATTCTAGTCCACCAGAAAGTATCCTTCAAATCCAAATACATCTAGGTATTTCCTGGGTGAATCGAATATGGTGAATCATGAGCCTCTTGCAGAATCAACTTCCTGATCTCCGGGTCATTAGGCACATAAACACGGTCTTCAAACCATAGGGTATCGTGCTCATCCTCACGAAATCCTTTAGCTTTTCCTTTGTTCATCTTCGCCTTTATAGAGGCAATCTCCTTGTCAGTCTTCTGAGCTTCTCTGATCTTATCCATCAAAGTAGACTGAATCTCCAATGCTGCTACATAGACTCTTGGAACTATCTCCAAACATAGTTCATGAAGATCCTCAGCTAACTCCTTCGGTAACTCTCCGGTCATGAGTGTGTTGACATGGCTCTTGCGACTCAACGCATCGGCTACTATGTTAGCCTTTCCGGGGTGATAATGTAATCTCATATCATAATCCTTGATGAGCTCCAACCATCTCCTTTGCCTGAGATTTAGCTCCTTCTGCATGAAAATATACTTCAAACTCTTATGATCCATGTACACCTCACAATGGTTTCCGATGAGAAAATGCCTCCAAGTCTTCAATGCATGCACTACAGCTACTAACTCCAAATTCATGTGTGGCATAATTCAACTCATGAGGTTTCAGCTGTCGTGAAGCATACGAAACAACTCTTCCCTCCTGCATAAGCACGGCTCTAAGTCCTCGACGTGAAGCATCGTAGAACACCTCGTAATCCTTGCTCTGATCTGGCAGAATCAACACTGGTGATGTAACCAAACGTTTCTTCAACTCCTGGAAACTGGCCTCACATTCATCAGTCCATTCGAACTTGGTATCCTTTTTCAACAACTCCGTCATGGGCTTCACAATTTTCTAGAAATTCTCAATGGATCTCCGGTAGTATCCTGCAAGTCCAAGAAAACTCCGGATCTCTCCAAGTGTTGTTGGGGCTTCCCAATTTGTCACAGCGATAACCTTGGTGGGACCTACTGCTATTCCTTCTTAGGATATAACATGTCCGAGGAATCCAACTTCCTTCAACCAAAACTGACATTTGCTGAAGGTGGCGTATAACTGATGTTCTCTGAGCTTCTCAAGTACCAAACGCAAATGTTACTTATGCTCCTCTTCATTCTTTGAGTAGACCAAAATATCATCAATGAACACCACGACGGACTTATCCAAAAACTCCATAAACACCTTGTTCATCATGTTCATGAAATATGCAGGTGCGTTAGTCAGACCAAATGACATAACGGTATACTCATACAGCCCATACCTGGTGGTAAAAGCCGTCTTAGGTATATCCTGCTCTCGAATCTTCAACTGATGGTATCCTGATCGCAAATCAATCTTGGAAAATACCTTAGCTCCTTGCAATCGGTCAAACTAGATCATTGATCATCGGCAGTGGGTACTTGTTCTTGATTGTTACTTCATTCAATCCTCAATAATCAACAACCATCCTTAGTGATCCATCCTTCTTCTCCACTAGAAGTACTGGCGATCCCCAAGGCGAAGAACTTGGTCGAATATAATCTTTATCCAATAACTCCTTAATCTGCTTCTTAATCTCCTCCAAATCTTTTGTGGGCATCCTGTATGGTCTCTTAGATATTGGCCCTGTGCTTGGCAAAAGCTCGATCAAAAACTCAATGTCTCTATCCGGTGGCATGCCTGGCAACTCCTCTAGAAATACGTCAGGGAAATCCTTCACCACTGGTACTTCCTCCTGCACAACTCCTGATAAGGAATTTACTTGAGTCCTCTTCGGCACATGCCGGGATACATACTTGATCCTTGTTCCTTCTGGCGTTGTAAGCAAAATCGTCTAACTGGTGCATTCAATGTTCCCTCCATACTTTGTTAACCAATCCATGCCTAATATCACATCCAATTCTTGTGATTCCAATACTATTAGGTCCTAGGGAAATATGTAGTTACCAATCCTTAATGGTAACCGATCACACCATAGACTAGCCATATATTCTGCTCCAGGCGAGGTTACTAACATGGGTGACCTAAGGGCTTGGGTTGGCAGTTTATACTTATCCACAAATCCCCTTGAGATGTATGAATGTGATGCACCAATATCAAAAAGAACGAGTGCAGTAAATGACTTAACCAAAAACTTACCTATTACAGCATCTGGCTGGGCTTCAACCTCCTCCACGTTAACGTGGTTCACCTGTCCCCTATTGAAAGGGTTCGCCTTCTTCCCTGAGCTTCCATTTCCATTTCCATTCTGGGCTTCAGGACATTCATTGGCATAATGTCCAGTCTTCTGACACATATAGCAAGTGACTTGGCTCAGGTCTCTCTTGGTTGGGGTTGACGGGTTGGTATGGTTCTGGCCGTTGCTTCCTCCATTCCCGTTACCATTCTTGGGGCCATTATGATTATGCGAACTCCCACCTCCATGGGTATGCTGAAAATGTCCTCCCAGTTTAGGGGTAAAACGTGGCTTCTGCTGAGCTCCAGAATGTACTTCCCTTGTCCATATTTCCTCTTGCGGTTTTCAATCTGCTGCTGCTTCCCTTCAATCATAAGAGCGCGATCTACCAACTCCTGGTAGTTGTTGAAGCTTGCTACCATCAACTGCATGCTCAGCTCTTCAGTCCTTCCTGCTTAACTGCATCCGTAGCAACGTCATCTGAGGCATAACGTGCTAGCTTACTAAAGTGATCCACATACTGGCCAACTGTCCGTCCTCCTTGGTGCAAGTTGCGAAACTCACGCTTCTTCATGGCCATAGCTCCTGCTGAAACATGGGCAGTACAGAAAGCATGCTGAAACTGATCCCATGTGATAGTGTCGATAGGATAAGTGGCTGTGAAATTCTCCCACCATGATGTTGCGGGTCCTTCAAGCTAATGTGTGGCAAAATGCACCTTTTCCGCATCTGTGCATCCTGCAGTGGTCAACTCCCTCCCTGTCTTACTGCCAATCATCTGCAACTATCGGCTCAGTGCTACTGGAGAACACCGGCGGATTCAGTCTAAGGAAACGGGTTAAGTGATCAACAGGTGGTGGTGGTGGTGGGTTGTTGTTGTTGTTGTTCCCCTGATTCTGATTCTGGACTAGCAACTGCATCAACGCATTCTGCTGCTGGATCAACTAAGTGAGCTTCGGTGGGAAAACAAATCCATTGTCACGTCTCGGAGGCATCTGAGGGTTTTAGAAAAGATGAGAATATAGAATAGAATGAGGTCTAGAGGGAAAACACTACACATATGCACATGAGACAAATGCAAACAAAATCACTTCATCAATCAAACAAGGGCATACAACGGTCTAACTATCGTTATAAAAGTGCTTGGACTATACTGGATACATGGGGAAATACTACTACGGTTATGGTGGTCGACTAGAAAAACTGCTCCGATGAAGACTCCATGATATCTGCTCCAGCTTCATCAACATAGTCATCATCACTATCTCTGGGTCCGAGTCGGTGTCGTCGATGATGATGTAGTTCTCTGGACAGGTGCAATCTTCGTCTTCTCCTCCAGTCGCTGGAAATCCCATAAACAACTTTAGCTTCTTCTTCAGATCATCGTTCTTCCCCACGAGTGTTGCTATTTCCTCCTCATATCCATCACGTGTAGACTTAAGTTCTTCCTCCAGCTCCGTGATCTTGGTCATAGCCTTCTTCAGATCTATGCCAGCGCACATATGGTTCTCCTGGCATCGAATGTGCTGGTTCAACTCCTGGATGAAAGCTGCAATTGATCTATCCTTCCTGGTGTTGATCATCTCCCATTGCTCATCTCGGCGCCCACAAATCTGGTAGATAGTATCCTTGGGATCCTTTTGGTAAACATCTCCAATGCGTCCCGTTGTGATGTGGGCTGCCATGCTCTTTCCTAGACTCCAGGTTGGTGCATCAACGGAAAACTCTATGGGCTCGGTGACGGGCATAAATGTCCTTCCTGGAACTTGAACTTGAATCATCCAGCTCTCCTCTTCAGGTAAAGTGGCATTGTAGGTCCCGGTGAAGCTTGGTACTCCGATGTTCAGGTATCTAGTGACTTCCTTTAAGTGGCATCCAAAGGGTGTATCTTCATGCGGTTGCGTGAACTTGTTCCTTGCATCCGCCAACCTAAAAGAGTAGAAAACATGAGGAGTCGGAAATGAGAAGAGTGAGTAGTGATCTAGGGCTTTAGCTTAGTTGTCGTGTCCTACAGTCAGCGTGTTCTCTAATACCATCTTGTACCGACCAGACCTCAAACAGTCTGATCTTTGTGCTTTAGTGTCATCCCTGGATCAGTAATGCTGACACGCACAGTACTTGAAGGATTTATAACACAGCAGCAATCACACACTTATTACATCGAATGTCTCAAAAGAGAAATTATTACAATAAATATGGCTTAAGGCCATCTAATAACGATAACAGCGGAAGGCTTGGAAGATAAGTGAGTCCATCAACTCCAACGGCATCACTGAGTATAGAACCACGACCTAAAGGCACCTTACTCGTCGTCTGAAAAATCTGCAACATCAACGTTGCAGCCCGAAAACGGGTCAGCACATGGAATATGCTGGTAATGTAACACATAGAGAGTAATGAACAGAATTATGCTATACTACATGCATATATGGCTGGTGGAGAGCTCTATGGTTATAGTTTTGCATAAAGCCGATTTTTCCCTACTGCAAAGGAATAAATTTTATTTAACTATCATGGTGGTTGTTAAACATTGAGAAGATAGACATCCTCTCAATCCCAATTAAGCATCATCATTAAACCCAACAAAATTAATTAAAGTAACATGATGAGATTCACATGATAATCCAGGTACTAGATACTCAAGATGTCCATAACCGGGGACACTGCTAACAATAATTAGTTTATACACTCTACAGAGGTTTGCGCACTTTTCCCCACGAGGCGGTGGCGGTAGCGGCGGCTGCGGCGGGGCAGGTCGGGTGGCGGGGTGGGGAGGGGCGGCGGCGGTACTTAAGAGGGGGGGTGGCGGCTTGGGGGAGGGGGCAATGCAGCGGAGGAGAGGAGTCCGGCTCGGACTCCCAGTCCGGGTCGGCAGGGGTGGCGCGCGGCGCGGAGGCGGGCCGGCCTGGCTTGGCTGGCCCTTCCGCCCAGTCGGGCACGGGAGATTTTTTTTAAAAACAATTCCTCCGAACAGAAAATAAATTCTAGAAAAATAAATAAACCTCTAAAAATGCTAAAACAAATTTTCACCGTCTAAATACAATATTTAGAACAAGATGAACATTTTCTTGGCCCTAAAATGCAGTTTTGAAAATGTGCAATTTTTCCTAAATTCAAATAAAATAGCAAAAACTCCAAAATAAATCTTATTTGATTTTTTATTAAATCCTCAGTATTTATTTATTTTGGGAAAGTCATTTTATTCCCTCTCTTATATTTTTATAATAGAAATAATTGAAGATAAAATAAATAAAATCAAATGATCCTATTTTCAAATTTTGAGAAAACTCAAATATGAAAATAACAAAATCCCCAACTCTCTACGAGGGTCCTTGAGTTGCGTAGAATTTCTCGCATCAAGCCAAAAGCAATAAAATATGATATGCAATGATAATCTAGTGTATAACATTCCAAATTGAAAATTTGGGATGTTTCACTCCTCCCCATGTCTGCATTTTCTCCGTACGTCTCTCTCGACCTCTCTCCCTTGTTTGTCAGACCCCTCTTGGCCACGTGCTAGGGTTCTTGCTCTGTCGGTTCCAAACAACCACACACTATCTCCTCACCTTGCCTCCGTTGTCGAAGATGCATGTGTGATATGTTTGCATAAGACACGCACGCTTTTTCTCTACTTTTATCATGTGTTGTCCATGTCTCTTTCACACACGCACACACACTTTTTTAACTCATTCTTTCTATTTCTCTCTCTCTCTCTCTCTCTCTCTCTCTCTCTCTCTCTAGTTAGGGACTCTATCACGTCCATAAGCATATGGATGTTTTGAAAGTCAAACCTCAGAAAAGTTTGACCAGGTATATGTGGAGAAAAACATTTACATCTGGAACGATCATTAGATTCATCACAACATGTACTTACTTCATACTATCATTTATCTTTGGTATTGTAGATACAAGTAATTTCTTTATAAACTTGGTCAAAGTTTCAAAAGTTTGACTTTAAAAAAAATGTTGGAACTACATTATCGAATGGAGGGAGTAGCTCTCTCTCTCTCTCTCTGCTATCTCTCACGGGCCTCCCCTCTCACTCGAACTCTCTATATCGACGGATTACACGCTCATTGTGTTAGCGTATAGCTCCGTATATTGTTTAGTTGAAGGTTAACCTGTCCACATGCTGCCTTGTCAGCTCTTGTTCTATATCTTCGTGTGCTGGCCCATGTAGCAGTGGGTGAAAATAAGTAAACTAGAGGCCCGTCTGACACGCGGTGAAGTAAACACAATTGAAACCACTCGGGGTAGCACCCCGCACGCTAGTAAATTGAGGGTGCATTGAGGACACACTTCTTGCGCGTGAAGGACACACTCATGCACAATTCTCCACTGTGCGGCGGCATGCATAGAAGGACGCACTCGCGCACACCCAGCACACAACACACACCAGCACACGTGTACACGGCGTCGCTGCCGGTTGAGATGGATGGTGAGGCAGCCAACAAGCGGAGGCGGCTCGAGCCAAAACCGCATCCGGAGAGCCTGGACTTCATCAGCAGCCTCCCCGACGACATGTTGCTCATCATCATCGGCCTCCTCCCAACCAAATCTGCCGTGCGGACCACCCTGCTCTCCCGGCGGTGGCGCCCCCTCTGGCGCCACGTCCCCCTCAACCTCACTGTCGACAGCTGCCCCTGCTACGGGGATTGCAAACGCATGGCCGCAGTCTCCAAGATCCTTTCATCGCACCCTGGGCCAGCCAGATGCCTTGACATCCGCATGTTTAGTACCAACTGCAAGATCCAACCCAAGTTCGACGAGTGGTTCTTATCCCCCGCCCTAGATCAGCTTGAGGAGCTCAGCTTTGAAGCTGGACGATGTCGCTCTCTGCCGCTGTCCATGCTCTGCCTCACGCCGACGCTGCGCCGCGCCAGCTTCAGCTCCTGCTATCTTCCCCAGATTAATGCAGCGCCCGCCCTTCTTCTCCCTCAACTCAAGCAGCTCGACCAATTCGATGTTGTCATCTCGAAGAAGGCTATGGAGCACCTGCTCCGCAGCTATATTGTGCTCAAGTACCTTCGTCTTGAGCAGATCCACGTGTTCATTAGCCTCCACATGCCTCGACGAATCTCCGATGGATCTATGTGTCTTGCTAGCCCTGCAACAAGACATCAATTGGGAAGAGAACACTCCAGCTGTTCCATGTTATGGTCATTGAAAATGCGCCTTTCCTTGAGAGATTGCTTGTATCGGATCTAGAAGGTCCAACAAAAATTAGGGTCATTGACGCGCCGAAATTGACAGCGTTGGTGTACTCGTCTGCCAAATTCTCCGAACTCTTTATTGGATCCGTAATCATTCAAGTACAACACTCATCTTCTTCTCCGTCTTCTTGAAATTCACATTTTTAAATTTCTTCTTGACGTATTTACGACCATCTCCCAGAAATTGATTCCCACAAGCTTGACCCAGTCCATGCGCACAGTGAAGATCTTGGCACTAAAATCTATCGGCCCTGGTCTGGATCAAGTTCTTGGATTCCTTACATGCTTTCCGTGCACGGAGAAGCTACTCATCAAGGTGAAACTTCTTTCCTATTAGTAAATGGTAATCACAACGTAGCTCAATTTTTTTTGTAATTTTCCCAAATTACGATGACAAGTGTAGTGTTCAAAACTGCATCTACGCACTACACCGAAAGAAATGTTTTTAGTATTTTTTTCTCACATGATCACTTGCATCGGTTTTATGTTATACTACTATAGTAGCCTAGGCTAGTCATAGTGGAAAGTAAATTAGACTACTCCAATAACTCTATGGTTACCCTAAGAGCAAGTACTACCTCCGTCCTGGTTTAATTTTCCAATTTTGTAGTATCAAAATTTGACCATAGATTTCACTGACAAAATGTTAATGCATGTCACTAAGAACTATATTGTTGGATTCGTATTTGAACATAATTTTAGATGGTGTAATTTTTTGTGACATGCATTGGCATTTTCTTAGGTAAATCTATGGTCAAAATTTTATACTAAATACGAGGTAGTATTCCCTCCGTCCCAAAATTCTTGTCTTACATTTGTTTAGATACGGATGTATCTAACACTAAAATGTAACTATATACATCCGTATTTAGACAAATTTAAGTCAAGAATTTTGGGACGGAGGGAGTACAAAAGTGGGCTATGTAGGCCAAAACACGTGCCAAGTTCACTTGTGATGCATTTGGCATCGATGCCCCTCCATTGCTCACCTGGTGCCCCAATCTAGATCACCTACTTTGCTCCGGTGCCAAATTAACTCACGCAATGAAAAAACACTGCGTGGGAGAGAGAGGACTGAGGCAATAAAAAAACACTTGTTTGGGAGAGTGAGAGGCTGGTGTAGTTGGTTTGATTGATTTGTTTATACATGTGGGTCTGTGTGCACAACAGTGCCAACTCTCTCACATCGCGAGAGCGGTGCCAAAATCTTTTAATTTGACATCGATGCGTATTATGTGGCATACTTTGGCGAAATATGGTATCGGCCACATAGTGGAAGGCAACAAATGCCCAAGCTCTTCAAGTGCTCCTAGTTAAATGAGAGGAAACAGAAAGAGAGAGAGAGAGAGAGAGAGAGAGAGAGAGAGAGAGTGAAAAAATATCACTAGCCAGCCAACCCTATCATATGAGCGAATGATATTGGTACCTCTTGATGACACGGCAATCTTATACAGCCAGTTGCTCTAATATGTTCTCTTCTTTTGCAGATAAAAAAAGACCCGAAAGTGCAAAATGTGTTGCACTACAACAATCTCATCGAATGCCTTGATCTCCATCTTACAGAAATTGATTTGATCGACTACCGAGGCAGCACATATGAGATTAAATTGGCTAGGTTCTTTGTTCTGGAGGCAAGTGTGCTCAAGGTAATGAGGTTTGGCGTTCTCTGGCGGAACAATGAATGGCGTGCTGATCACCGCAAGTGTCTAAGCATAAATGATAAAGTCTCCGCAGAAGCTGAATTTGTTTTTGAAACATCAAGTGGCCAGAGACTCGAAAACTTATTTTCCCATTAGTGACTTGTCAGGGCGGTGGATTTTAGTTTGTACGATAATGCAGCATCCACCTAAAGTAACAAAAGTTCTTACGTAAACTTCCTAGTAATTCCCTCTTCGTAGGTGCAACATTACTCCTAACATTTGTAATATCAAATTGAAACTTGTCATATTGCCGTGTCCTATTCCTGCGTTTTCAAAATCCTGCGAATCAAACAGGTCCTGAGTTGGTGATGATGTTGTGCCTCCCATCTTTCACCAATAGCCGTCGGATCTAGATCTAACGCATACAAACCAAACTTCTTCTTTTTTGCAAAAAGATGCCCGCACTTGTTCCCTATTTACAAACAACTCCTTGTCTCTCACAATCAGCCTTATCTCCTCCTCACCACATCTAGAAGGCCATGGAAAAATCTGGCGCGATGGCCGTTGCCGGCGCCATCCACCCCCAATCTTGGTGTTCCGTGCAATGCATGGGCATTTACGCACGGGAAATTATGTTGAACAGGGCTAGTTGTAAGCAGGCTAGCTCTACACCCATGATGATAGTGACTGTAGATGGTGAGGCTGACTATGGTATGCCGAACACGGTGCCTATACTTAGGTGTCATCTCCGGCGCAGGGTCTTGTCACTTCACTGTGAGGAGCAGCACGTAATAATTTGACCAACGGGTAGTACTGTGCTAGTACTCCTACTACATTGGTAGTACTACTACTAGTAGTAGTAGCACCACCGTCTGGATTTAGGAGTACTACCACGTCCATCTGGATTTTAGTAATTGACTAGCAATATCTAGTAATGCATGTCACAAAAAATGTACTACTCCCTCTGTAAATAAATACGTGGTGTATTGTTTTATTCCTAACGGCGAGAGAACTTAATGTCTTTTTGATAACTAATAGGATTACATGCAATGAACTAAACACTACATGTCATGTTTGGTAGTCTCAAGTCATTGAAAGCATGCACGGCCCACATCTCTCATTGGTTGATATGTCACAAAATAAGAAACAAGGAGGGAGTTAATGCACCGTGCCTATGTGTTTTGGGATTATTTGGTTTTCGTAAGGTGACTTACACAACATTTTTGTTTACATGCATTAACATTTTATTAGTTAAATCATAGGTCAAAACTTGGCGCAAAATGCAAGGGGGACCAATAAACCAGTAAACATCAAACTTCTCTGGCTTGGCCCCAACTAGAGGTCCGGTGAGATGACTATACTGCACCGGCACGGAGGGGGGCACAACTTCATTGACTTACTGCAACTGCCTTTGGGTGAATGACACGTGGGACCAAGGGGTGGCTGGCCCACCTATCTTACAGCCAAAGGAAGGTGCAGTAGAGGGCCGAGGAGTAGTACGAAATCCTATGCACCTATGCACGCTAACCAAGGGCAAGAGTGATCACTCGAATCGCAAGATTAGTTGACTAGAAGCTAAGCTAGACCCATGGAGGTGATGAGCGCGAGCATCAGCCAGCTGTGCCAGATGGTCCACGATGCCGGCCTGCGGCTCGGCACCGAGGAATGTCTCCAGGTATTGCTTGAGGCTGCCAGGGCGAGGGTCCGCTTGGACGACAGCTTCATCTCCTTGTTCGACGAGGCCTCGTCGGTTTCCTCGACAAGTTCACCGTCGTCAAGAAGCTCGCGGACGACTTTCACGTACGCCTCCAGCCGACGCGCCCAGGCTCTACGATACCCGCCACCCTCAACGGACACTATGGTGACAACCTCTTCGACGCACTGGTGGCCCTGCGACTGCCCGTCGTCGCTCCGGAGAATGTCCACCTTGAGGTCGCGCTCACCGCGCAGCACCTGGTGCAGCAAGACACCATCGACATAATCACCCACGTCTACACGCAAATCGTCCACAAGGAGTACTACATGCAAGAGGAGGATGATAGGACGTTGGCTTTCTTGGACCGCAAGGCAACCTTGGACGGCATTGCTCAGAAGCACGTTGAGCTCGCCGCCAACGCCGCTGCTCCTCACACGTCGGTTGGTGACCCAGCGCACTAGGGCGTGAGGATGTCGTTGATGGATCCATATGTATTTTTATCTTTCCGTCAAATCCATGTAGTAGTATATGGTACTACTAGTAATTATCTTACCTTTCGCATCAACTTCATAATTATCATACGTACTTCATGCATGAACGGCGCCAGAACCAAACTTCTCATTACTCTAGGCAAAATCATTATTTTCTATCTATCGGTCGCGCCATGGAGTAGAACCAAATTTTACAAGTTACAATTTCAAAAGGAAAAGCCTGCCATGTTCGCGTCGCACCCCCACACAGTTGGTCTGGCATGCCGCTCAAGGGGGAATGCGTGCGGTGTTGCATTTTCACTTACAAGTGGGAACGCAGTTGAGCAAACCGACTATCAGCAAACCCCCACCCCGCCCACCGCGCAATGGCTGACAAAACAGGAGGGAGAAGAGATGGTTGTAGCATGGACTCCAAGAAAATTGGTGTCAGATGGGACTCGTGTGGGTGGCGTGTGCCGTAATGCTAGACGTGAATGCTAATTATGGCCCATGCCACCCCACTATATCGAGCCTATATCGAGGTACGTAGAACAAATTTCTTGGAGTCCATGCTCAGCCCTCCTCTCTTCTCAGCCAGCCAGCGGACGCACGGAGCCCATCGTCTGTTTGCTCATATGCGGTCCCACATGTCAGTGGAAACGCAAGAGGACCCACTGAACCTGCACATCTTTCACCTCGAAGTGCTGGTGGTGAAAAACAAATCCAATAAAGATCTTCGGTGGACGCTTTTGGAGTTATTCAAGAGTAGTAAGATTCTATTTACAGTTTAACCCAAGATGCACATCACGTGGCTTCAACTACCACTCTATTTTCTTGCATGACACGACCTAGATGCTGGATGTCCCACGTGTCGGCAAAAGGAGGAAGAACTCGACCAAATCTTCGGTTGTGCTCTCGGATTAGACTAGTTGTGCTAACTTAAAAAATTTATTGTATAATAGAATGGATGCAAGTTTTGGTATTGGGAAGAAGAGTACATCGATATATTGATAGAGCGCAATTTAGTAGATGTTCTAGCACTTTTAGCTAGCATAGAGGCTAGAGATGAGACTAGTGCACTTGTTAATACTCCTACTAGAATAGAGGCTAGACATGAGACTAGATGCGAGGAAGCAACGTCTACTTCTTTACACTCGAAGAAGAAAGAAGCACGCAAGATCGGGCCTCCGCAGATCAACAATGAATGCATCGAGAAGGCACTAATCCAACCTACAGGAGCAGTTATGGAAGTTGGATATCTTCTAAAATGTATTCTTGCGGTTCTTGTTTTCTTTGGTCTTGCTGTTCTAGTCAAAATTATCGTTGGAGTTCGTGCAAAACGGAGGCCCGTTTGGGGTCGTGCATTGGAGTTGGCCTTACAAGTGGGACCGCAGTTGAGGAAACCGACTATCGGAAACCCCCCCCCCCCCTCGCCAGCTGCGCGATGGCTAAAGTTAGAGAAACGACGAGGTTGAAGAGATTGCTCTATTACAGACTCCAAGATATATGGTGTTAGATGGATGTCGTGTTGGTAGCGTGTGCCGTACTCCTGGACATGAATGCTTATTCTGGCCCATGCCACCCTACTACTCCTACTACTTATATAGTACTCCTACTAGTAGTATCGAGGATTCGAGGTGCTGGTTACGTACAACGAACACATTAACATATGGCTACAGTAAAAACACCCGCCCGACGCACGAAGCATGTGAAGCTAGTACAAATAGTATACTACTATTGTTGATTGGCCTCATCCGATAACCTGTTGCAATCCACGTACAATTATGTATTCGGAAAATATTTTTTTGCCTCGTCGCACCAGTCACTCAGAGAAGCGACTCGAAAGCCATTCATAAATTTAGTAAGTTTATCACAGGCATATCATTTTATTACATACAACGGGTCATCAACCCACATCGACAACGAGGATACATTATGAATACTAAAGTTTGCATCACACAACAAATAACAAGCAATGAAATGAACTTCAACTCAACCAATCCTCGGCATTGGAAATGCTTGCTTTGAACCACAAGTGATTCTCTGGGACGGGCCATCCATTGTCAATCTCGAGACCAACGCAGGACTGGTCATCCAGGCTGAAGCGGCCTACTATATCTGTACCAGGGTAGGGAACCATCCAAATGTCCGAGGTATAGACCCGGTTGCTTCTCATAAATGGTAGTAATTTTGTGTCAACAACAGTTGGATCGCCTTTTGATACGTCTCCAACGTATCTACTTTTCCAAACATTTTTGCCCTTGTTTTGGACTCTAACTTGCATGATTTGAATGAAACTAACCCGGACTGACGCTGTTTTCAGCAGAACTCCCATGATGTTGTTTTATGTGTAGAAAAGAAAAGTTCTTGGAATGTCCTGAAAATCCACGGAGGCACTTTTTGGAATTAATAAGAATTTCGGGGCGAAAGAAATACACCAGGGGGCCCACGGCCTGTCCACTAGACAGGGGGGGCGCCCCCTGTAGGGCCCGCCCCCCTATCTCGTGGGCCCCCTGGACCTCCACCAACCTGAACTCCAACTCCATATATTCACGTTCGGGGAGAAAAAAATTAGAGAGAAAGTTTCATCGTGCTTTACGACATGGAGCCACCGCCAAGCCCCAATCTCTCTCGGGAGGGCTGATCTGGAGTCCGTTCGGGGCTCCGAAGAGGGGGATTCGTCGCCGTCATCATCATTAAACATCCTCCATCACCAATTTCATGATGCTCACCGCCGTGCGTGAGTAATTCCATCGTAGGCTTGCTGGACGGTGATGGGTTGGATGAGATTTACCATGTAATCAAGTTAGTTTTGTTAGGGTTTGATCCCTAGTATCCACTATGTTCTGAGACTGATGTTGCTATGACTTTGATATGCTTAATGCTTGTCACTAGGGCCCGAGTGCCATGATTTCAGATCTGAACCTATTATGTTTTCATGAATATATGTGTGTTCTTGATCCTATCTTGCAAGTCTATAGTCACCTATTATGTGTTATGATCCGACAACCCCGTAGTGACAATAATCGGGATACTTCTCGGTGATGACCATAGTTTGAGGAGTTCATGTATTCACTATTTTCTAATGCTTTGGTCTGGTTCTGTATTAAAAGGAGGCCTTAATATCCCTTAGTTTCCGCTAGGACCCCGCTGCCACGGGAGGGTAGGACAAAAGATGTCATGCAAGTTCTTTTCTATAAGCACGTATGACTATTTACGGAATACATGCCTACATTACATTGATAAACTGGAGCTAGTTCTGTGTCACCCTATGTTATAGCTATTACATGAGGAATTGCATCCAGCATAATTATCCATCACTGATCCATTGCCTACGAGCTTTTCACATATTGTTCTTCGCTTATTTACTTTTCCGTTGCTACTGTTACAACTACTACAAAAACCCAAAAACAATTATCTTTTTTTGCCACCGTTACTTTTATTATCATATTACTTTGCTACTAAATACTTTGCTGCAGATACTAAGTTATCTAGGTGTGGTTGAATTGACAACTCAACTGCTAATACTCAAGAATATTCTTTGGCTCCCCTTGTGTCGAATCAATAAATTTGGGTTGAATACTTTACCCTCAAAAGTTGTTGCGATCCCCTACACTTGTGGGTTATCAAGACTAATTTTTGGCGCCGTTGCCGGGGAGCATAGCTCTATACTCTGAGTCACTTGGGATTTATATCTGTTGATCACTATGAAGAACTTGAAAGACGACAGAACTACAATTTTGCCCTCAACTACGAGGGGAGGTAAGGAACTGCCATCTAGCTCTGCACTAGATTCTCCTTCCGTTATTAGTAAGCTTGCGATGCCTAAACCTGCTACTGCTATGAATTCCGATATGTCGCATGTTATTGATGATGCCACTTCTACTATGCATGATGAAACTACTTCTGTGCGTGATACTACTTTGCCATTAGGTGAATTTCTTGATGAACAACTTGCTAGAGTTAGGGGGGATGAAATTATTGAAGATGCTATCATTGATGATAGTGATGATGAAGGTTCTCCCAATGATTATGTATTTCCTGTTGTTCCTGAGGGTTACGTTATGAATGAAGAAGCTGCTAGGGAAATCTTTGCTTGCAATGATAGATATGATCTTAAGAAATTATTAGCTAAATGGAAGCAGTAGTCTCTTAATGCTAGAATAAAACCTGACCCTGCTTTTGCTACTTCACCTATCTGTGTTACTGATAAGGATTATGAATTCTCTGTTGATCCTGAGATTATTAGTTGAATCTGATCCTTTTTATGGCCTTGAATCTGAAACTGTTGTGGCACATCTTACCAAGTTAAATGATATAGCCACCCTGTTTACTAATGATGATAAGTCTCACTATTTTTATATCCTTAAGATATTTTCGTTCTCATTAAAGGGTGATGCTAAGACTTGGTATAATTCTCTTGCTCCTGGTTGTGTGCATAGTCCCCAGGATATGATTTATTACTTCTCTGCTAAATATTTCCCTGCTCATAAGAAATAAGCTGCCTTGCGGGAAATATATAATTTTGTGCAAATCAAAAAAGAGAGTCTCCCACAAGCTTGGGGGAGGCTTCTCTGGTTACTTAATGCTTTGCCTGATCACCCTCTCAAGAAAAATGAAATACTTGACATCTTTTATAATGGACTAACCGATGCTTCCAAGGACTACTTGGATAGTTGTGTTGGTTGTGTTTTCGGGGAAAGAACAGTCGACAAAGCTGAAATATTATTGAATAATATGTTGACTAATGAAAATAATTGGACTCTTCCTAAGCCAATTCCTGAGGCAATTCCTGAACCAATTGAGCCAATTCCTGAACCAATTGAGCCAACTCTTGAGCCTATTCCTAAACCCACTCCGAAGAAGAGAGGTGTTTTATTTCTCGGTCCTGAAGATATGCAAGAGGCAAAGAAATCAATGAAAGAAAAAGGTATTAAAGCTGAAGATGTCAAGAATTTACCACCTATTGAAGAACTACATGGTCTTAATATACCACCTGTTGAAGAACCACATTGTCTTGATAACCTGACACAGGTAGTAAAGGTAAATTCTCTCTATAGATATGATGAAGTTGAAATCCCCTCTACTAAATTTCATAGCCCATGCTTAGATGAATTTGATGACTTTATGGCTAGACAAGAAAGTTTTAATGCTTATGTTGGTAGAGAGTTAAAGAATAACGCTTTCGAGATAGGACGCGTGAGCGATAATATGGCTAGAGTTAAAGGTGAACTCCAACTCATTAGCAAATATGCTTCTATGGTTGCTACTCAAGCCGAGCAAGTACTTAAAGCTCAAAATGATTTGCTTGATGAATTAAATAATAAAAATGACTTTGCTATTAGAGTGGCTACTAGAACTGGTAGAATGACTCAGGAACCTCTGTATCCCAAAGGCCACCGTAAGAGAATCGAGCAAGATTCTCATAGAAATAATTTAGAGGCACCTAGTTCTTATAAAAAGAAGAAAAAGAAAAACGATAGAACTTTGCATGCTTCTAGTGAACCTACTGTAGACACACCTGAGAATCCCAATGATATTTCTATTTTTGATGCTGAAACACAATCAGGTGATGAACATGAACCTAGTGATAATGTTAATGATAATGTTCATGTTGATGCTCAACCTAGCAAAAACAATGAAGTAGAGATTGAACCTGCTGTTGATCTTGATAACCCACAATCAAAGAATCAACGTTATGATAAGAGAGATTTTGTTGCTAGGAAGCACGGTAGAGAAAGAGAACCATGGGTTCAGAAACCCATGCCCTTTCCTCCTAAACCATCCAAGACAAAGGATGATGAGGATTTTGAGCGCTTTGCTGAAATGATTAGACCTATTTTCTTACGTACGCGCTTAACTGATATGCTGAAAGTAAATCCTTATGCTAAGTATATGAAGGATATCATCACAAACAAAAGAAAGATACCGGAAGCTAAAATTTCCACCATGCTTGCTAATTACACTTTTAAGGGTGGAATACCAAAGAAACTTGGAGATCCGGGTGTCCCAACTATACCATGCTCTTTTAAAAGAAATTATGTTAGAACTGCTTTATGTGATCTTGGAGCCGGTGTTAGTGTTATGCCTCTCTCTTTATATCGTAGACTTGAATTGAATAAGTTGACACCTACTGAAATATCTTTGCAAATGGCTGATAAATCAACTGCTATACCTGTCGGTATTTGTGAGGATGTGCCTGTTGTGGTTGCAAATGTCACTATCTTAACGGACTTTGTTATTCTTGATATTCCCGAGGACGATAGTATGTCTATTATCCTTGGTAGACCTTTTTTGAATACTGCAGGGGCTGTTATTGATTGCAACAAAGGCAATGATACTTTTCATGTTAATGGTAATGAGCATACGGTACACTTTCCGAGGAAACAATCTCAAGTTCATAGCATCAATTCTATTGGAAAAGCTCCAACTATTATTATTAGAGGTTTTGAATTTCCTCTCCCTACTGTCAAGAAAAAGTATGATATTCTTATTGTTGGGGATTTTCATATCCCCGTTGAGGTAACTTAGTGTTATTCGAAATTTCTCCGGTTCCGTGTTATTCGGAATGAGTTTGTTAACAAGACTTGATCAACCTTGTTAGTGGATTCATTCTGATGATCACGAGATGGATGAAACTAGAAGGCACAACCTTTGGTACCCTCTTTTTCCTTTCTGTTATTTAGAATAAATAAAGCAAAAATAGTATTATCTGTCTGTTTTCTGAATTATCCGTGCATTAAAAAATATCCCTAAAATAAAAGTGCTCCAAATGCCCTGCAAATTTAGTATGACTTTTTATGGAATATTTGAGGATTTTAGGCACTGAAATCACTGCAGGAGGGGCAAGCACCAGGCCACGACAGTGGAGGGCGCCCCCCTATAGGGCGCGCCCCCTGTCTTGTGGGCCCCTGGTGGCCTCCCTCCACTTATGCCAGCACCCACACACTTCATCTGCTACCCAACAAAATCCCCATCTAGCTCAAGCACGAGTTCTAGCTCATTTTGCTGCGATTTTCGATCTCCTTGCTCAAAGTCCCATTCACAAAACTGCTTTGGGAGATTGTTGCTTGGTATGTGACTACTCCATTGGTCCAATTAGTTTTTGTTCTAGTGCTTTATTCATTGCAAATTTTTGCTGCTTAGGTGACCATGTTCTTGAGCTTGCATGTTTAATTTATGAGGTCCCAAGCAATTCCAATGCATGATATAGGCTCTAGGCACTTGTAGGAGTAGTTTCTATCAATCTTGTTTAGTTTTATTCACTTTTATTTTGAAGTTACAAAAATTTCAGAAATTTTTCAGAAAAAGAATTATGTCTAGAAGGATGTACCAAGGCGGTTCCTCGGTGAAGAAAGGGCCTAGGATTGCTATACGTGAGCAAGATGTTGAATTGCTGAGGGACGCGGATGTACGAGCTTGTGAGTGGCCATCCGATGATTTTATGGTCGAAGCAGGCTTCAAGGAGGAATTTGACGCGTATGTGCGTAATGTCGAGCTGGAGGACTTCTTACAAGATAAGTGTCCTCAGTACTATCAATTGACTGATTCCTTTGTGCGGAGGTATAAATATAATTGTGCGCGTAATTCTCCTAGTGTCATATTTGATATTTATGATACATCTTATACCATGGATTTAGAGGATTTCACAATTGCTTGCAAACTCCCGCAGTGGGGTAATATTAATGATCCTCACAAATCTAAATTTAGAGATTTTCTTGCTAGTATTACTGTGGGAGAATCTAGGGACATAGCACAAGCTACCATAGGGAGCATTCATTTTCCTGCTATACATTATTTTGCTCTCTTGATTGGTAGATTATTAACGGTAAGGATGAAGCATGTCACATGTGTGTCCCTGATCTATGTGTCCTCAAGAGTGTAGTGTTAGGTTATAAAGGTTATAACTTGGGGGCAATAGTTGCACGTAGGTTGCAAAACAATAGTAGAAAGGGAAATTTATTTGGAGGAATTTATGCAACCCGTGTAGCTAATTATCTTGGTATAGCCCCATGAGAAGGGGATATGATTATACCACCTGTTCTTTTGGATTCAGAAGCTATGGTCCATCATAAATTTCTTGAGAGGAATGAACAATTCCTCCAGTATCGACTAATCTATGACAGACGCAACATCGTCCATGTTACTCTTCCTGCTCCCTACCTCTTTGATTATCAGGCAAAAGGAAGATATGTTGTCACCAGGGAGGAAGCAGCTGAACACGAGAGGAGAGCGGAGGCAGCTCGCCAACATGCTGCAGCTTAGGAGGCGGTTTCCGCTGCCTCTTAGTATGACCCCGGTTTCACTTATGGATATCAGCCAGGCGGTCCTTGGTACTAGACCAACTTAGGCCAAAAGCCTAAGCTTGGGGGAGTACATATTTCTCACCAACTTTACATTCATGCTCACACACTAGTCGTCCGTGCTCATACTCTTTCGTTGTACTATCCATGTTAGTTAAATTTTCTTTTTTGCTTTCTTCTTGTGTGTTTGATAAACCTTAAGAAAAACCAAAAAATTACTTAGTTTAATTTCCATGCTTGTGGTAGAAATTAAAATGAAAATCCAAATAGATTTCTAGTTCTTCTTCTTACTTGTTGGGAGCTTTCCCGTGTAAATAGTTTTATTTTCTTTTCTTTCCTTTGGGGGTCGAGAAGACCATATTGAAAATGTTTAGTGGCTCTCATATGCATGACTGTTTATTTAACTTAGAGCCCATATCACTTGTCTTCTCTCTTGAGTTGAATGCTTGCAGATTCCAGCTTAGTCCAATGCACGTGCACTATTATTATTATACACATCGTTCGGTCGTGCGAGTGAAAGGCAATAATGACGATATATGATGGACTTATTGAGATGAGAAAAGCTGGTATGAACTCGACCTCTCTTGTTTTTGTAAATATGATGAGTTCATCATTTCTGAGTCAGCTTATTATGAGGTAAACATATTTGCAATGACATTTAGA
The DNA here is from genome assembly GCF_002162155.2 of Triticum dicoccoides. Classification (NCBI taxonomy): domain Eukaryota; kingdom Viridiplantae; phylum Streptophyta; class Magnoliopsida; order Poales; family Poaceae; genus Triticum; species Triticum dicoccoides. The sequence continues at coordinate 370,239,514 of NC_041381.1, read as the reverse complement.
GATTATAGTTGCTTGTGCCATGCTGGATTAGCTATGAGTTATAATGGTTTACCTTGCGTGCCAACATGCTATTAGAATGATTATGATGTGGTATGATGGGATGGTATCCTCCTTTGAATGTATTGAGTGACTTGACTTGGCACATGTTAACGCATGTAGTTGAATCAAATCAACATAGCCTTCATGATATTTATGTTCATGGTGGATTATATCCTACTCATGCTTGTATTCGGTGTGAATTAATTTTAATGCATGCTTATGACTATTGTCGCTCTCTCAGTTGGTCGCTTCCTAGTCTTTTGCTAGCCTTCACCTGTACTAAGAGGGAATACTGCTTGTGCATCCAAACTCCTTAAATCCCAAAGTTGTTCCATATGAGTCCACTATACCTTCCTATATGTGGTATTTACCTGCCGTTCCAATTAAATTTGTATGTGCCAAACTCCAAACCTTCAAATGAAATTATGTTTTGTATGCTCGAGCAGCTCATGTTACAACTAGGGCTGCCTATATCTTCCATGCTAGGTGGGTTATTCTCAAGAGGAGTGGACTCCGCTCCTCATTCACGAGAAAGGGCTGGTAACCGGGATGCCTAGTCCCATGATCCAAAAAGATCAAAGCAAATCAAAATAATTAAACAAAACTCCCCCAGGGTTGTTGTTACTTGGAGGCACTCGTTGTTTCGAGCAAGCCATGGATTGATGCTTTGTTGGTGGTTGGGGGAGTATAAACCTTTACCATTCTGTTTGGGAACTGCCTATAATGCATGTAGTATGGAAGATACAGCCATCTCATAGTTGTTGCGTTGACAGCAAAAGTATGCCGCTCAAAATGTTATTCAATCTCTATTTTAAAATCGAGCTCTGGCACTGATACATCTCCAACGTATCTATAATTTTTGATTGCTCCATGCTACTTTATCTACTGTTTTGGACTATATTGGGCTTTATTTTCCACTTTTATATTACTTTTGGGAGTAACCTATTAACTGGAGGCCCGGCCCAGAATTGATGTTTTTTGCCTTTTTCGGTATTTCGAAGAAACAGAATATCAAACGGAGTCCAAACGGAATGAAACCTTCGGGATCGTGATTTTCCAACCGAACCTGATCCAGGAGACTTGGACCCTACTCCAAGCAGTGCCAGAGGCGGTCATGAGGGTGCAGGGCGCCCCCCTGGGCGCGCCCCCCTACCTCGTGGGCCCCTCGATGCTCTACCGACGTACTCCTTCCTCCTATATATACCTACGTATCCCCGAACGATTAGAACAGAAGCCAAAAACCTAATTCCACCACCGCAACCTTCTGTATCCACGAGATCCCATCTTGGAGCCTGTTCAGGAGCTCCGCTGGAGTGGGCATCCACCACGGCGGGCTTCTACATCATCACCATAGCCCCTCCGATGAAGTGTGAGTAGTTTACTTCAGACCTTCGGGTCCATAGCTAGTAGCTAGATGGCTTCTTCTCTCTTTTTGGATCTCAATACAATGTTCTCCCCCTCTCTCGTGGAGATCTATTTGATGTAATCTTCTTTTTGCGATGTGTTTGTTGAGACCGATGAATTGTGGGTTTATGATCCAGTATTATCTATGGAAAATATTTGATTCTTCTCTGAATTCTTTTATGTATGATTGAGTTATCTTTGCAAGTCTCTTCAAATTATCCTTTTTGGTTTGGCCAACTAGATTGGTAGTTCTTGCAATGGGAGAAGTGCTTAGCTTTGGGTTCAATCTTGCGGTGTCCTTACCCAGTGACAGAAAGGGTTCAAGGCACGTATTGTATTGTTGCCATCAAGGATAACAAGATGGGGTTTTTATCATATTGCATGAATTTATCCCTCTACATCATGTCATCTTGCTTAAGGCGTTACTCTGTTTTTACTTAATACTCTAGATGCATGCTGGATAGCGATCGATGAGTGGAGTAATAGTAGTAGATGCAGAATCGTTTCGATCTACTTGTTTTGGACGTGATGCCTATATACATGATCATTGCCTAGATATACTCATAACTATGCTCAATTCTGTCAATTGCTCAACAGTAATTCATTCACCCACCGTAGAATACTTATGCTCTTGAGAGAAGCCACTAGTGAAACCTATGGCCCCGGGGTCTATTCTCATCATATCAATATCTATCACTTTATTTACTTGCTTTGTTTTTACTTTGCATTTTACCTTTTTACTTTGCATCTATCTATCAAAAATACCAAAAATATTATCTATCAGATCTCACTCTCGTAAGTGACCGTGAAGGGATTGGCAACCCCTAAGAGTTGGTTGCGAGTTGCTATCGTTTTGTGTAGGTACGAGGGACTTGTGCATGGTCTCCTACTGGATTGATACCTTGGTTCTCAAAAACTGAGGGAAATACTTACGCTACTTTGCTGCATCATCCTCTCCTATTCGGGGAAATCCAACGCAGTGCTCAAGAGGTAGCAAGAAGAATTTCTGGCACTGTTGCCTGGGAGGCTCACGCAAGCAAGTGAACAATACCAAGTACCCATCGCAATCCCTATCTCTCGCATTACATTATTTGCCATTTGCCTCTCGTTTTCCTCTCCCCCACTTCACCCTTGCCGTTTTATTCGCCCTCTCTTTCCCAATCGCCTCCTCTCTTTCTCGTTTGCCTTTTTCCCGTTGCCTTTCTGTTTGCTCGTGTGCTAGTTTGCTTGCTTGTCATCATGGCTAGTCTCTTATCTTCTCCGTTATCTCCCGAGAATGAAGTTCTAAATTTTAAGCAAAGGGAGGGAGAAAATCTAAAATATGCTTGGTATAAAATTTGCAATGCTCAAAATAGATCTACCAGGAAGCAATCTACTTCAGTTCTTCTTCGCAATTTTTACGTAGGTGCTAATCCTTGGAATAGATATATCCTTGATACCATTACCGGAGGGAATTTTTTGGGTAGCCATACTTTTGATTCTTATAATGCTTTAATAGATATATTTGGCTCACCATCCCTTTTGATTAATGGAACTACGTTAACTTTGGAGCATGTTATGCAAAGGCTTGAAGCTATTGAAAATAAAGTTGCTACCGTTGAATCAATTGAAAATCTTGATAAAAATATCCACAATCAAATTACCCAATATGGATATAAGGTAGGAATGACTTTGAAAAATATTAAAGAAAAAGAACCCATAGTTAATGAAAAAATAAATCTAGACTCTACAAGAATCGATAAAATTGAGGGTATCATTACCAACTTGGGAACCGCTTTTTCTTCCGTTCAAAACACTCCAAGTTCTTATACTAAAAATACTAAGCTTATGTATGTTCCTAAGAATAAGGGTGAATCATCTAGTACGGAAACCGCAGATCTTAAATCTATAAGTGTTCATCCCAATCTTTTTACCATCATTAAGGAACCATTTGCTATAGATGAATTTTTCGATCTTTTGCCTGAAAATTTGACCATTACTAGGAAGAAAGAAAATTCTAAAGGAGTTAGATGCCTCATTGAAGAATTGCCTACCAAAGATGGCAATACCTAGATCTATCCTTGCTTTTATGCCTAGCTTGGGGCGTTAAACGATAGCGCTTGTTGGGAGGCAACCCAATTTTATTTTGTGTTTTTTGTTTTTGCTTCTGTTTAGGAATAAATAATCCATCTAGCTTCTGTTTGGATGTGGTTTTATCTTTTAATTAGTGTTTTTGACAAGTAGAACCTATAGGATAACCTACGATGATAGTTGATTTGATTCTGCTGAAAAACAGAAACTTTGCACGCACGAATATAGTTATGTTAAATCACAGAGACATGCTTTTGCGTTGATTCTTTTTGCTTCTGTTCAATAAACAAATTGTCCAAGACTTCCTACTTTGGTAGAAGTTTTAGAGTTCCAGAAGTTTGCGTTAGTTACAGATTGCTACAGACTATTCTGTTTTTGACAGATTCTGTTTTTCGTGTGTTGTTTGCTTATTTTGATGAATCTATGGCTAGTAAAATAGTTTATAAATCATAGATAAGTTGGAATAAAGTAGGTTTAACACCAAAATAAATAAAGAATGAGTTCATTACAGTACCTTGAAGTAGTCTTTTGTTTTCTTTCTCTAACGGAGCTCACGAGATTTCTGTTGAGTTTTGTGTTGTGAAGTTTTCAAGTTTTGGGTGAATTCTTTTGATGGATTATGGAACAAGGAGTGGCAAGAGACTAAGCTTGGGGATGCCCATGGAACCCCAAGATAATCCAAGGACACCAAAAAGTCAAAGCTTGGGGATGCCGCGGAAGGCATCCCCTCTTTCGTCCACTTCCATCGGTAATTTACTTGGAGCTATATTTTTATTCACCACATGATATGTGTTTTGCTTGGAGCGTCTTGTATTATTTGCGTCTTTTCTTGTTAGTTTACCACAATCATCCTTGCTGTACACACCTTTTGAGAGATCCATACATGAATTGGAATTTGTCAGAATACTCTATGTGCTTCACTTATATCTTTTGAGCTTGATAGTTTTGCTCATATTACTTCACTTATATCTCTTGAGCGTGATAATTTTTGCTCTAGTGCTTCACTTATATCTTTTAGAGCACGGTGGTGGATTTGGTTTAAAGAAACTATTGATCTCTCATGCTTCACTTAGATTATTTTGAGAGTCGTTAATAGCATGGTAATTTGCTTAATGTTAATATACTTGGTGTTCAAGATATGTGAACCTTTATTTTGAGTGTGTTGAATACTAAGATAAGTTTGATGCTTGATAATTGTTTTGAGATATGGAGGTGATAATATCAAAGTCGTGCTAGTTGGGTGATTATGAATTTGAGAAATACTTGTGTTGAAGTTTGCAAGTCCTGTAGCATGCACGTATGGTTAAAGTTATGTAACAAATTTGAAACATGAAGTGTACCTGGCTTGTGCATCCTTATGAGTGGCGGTCGGGGACGAGCGATGGTTTTTTCCTACCAATCTATCCCCCTAGGAGCATGTGTGTAGTACTTGATTTTTGATGACTTCTAAATTTTTGCAATAAGTATATGAGTTCTTTTGACTAATGTTGAGTCCAATGATTATACGCACTCTCACCTTTACGCCTTTTGCTAGCCTCTTCGGTGCCGTGCATTGCCCTTTCTCACCTTGAGAGTTGGTGCAAACTTCGCCGGTGCATCCAGACCCCGTGATACGATACGCTCTATCACCCATAAACCTCCTTATATCTTCCTCAAAACAGCCACCATACCTACCTATTATGGCATTTCCATAGCCATTCCGAGATATATTGCCATGCAACTTCCATCATCATCATCATGACATACATTACTTTTGTCATATTGCCATTGCATGATCATGTAGTTGACATCGTATTTGTGGAAAAGCCACCATGCATTATTTTTCATACATGTCACTCTTGATTCATTGAACCATCCCAGTACACCGCCGGAGGCATTCATATAGTCATATCTTGTTCTAAGTTTCGAGTTGTAATCCTTATGTTGTAATCAATAGAAGTGTGATGATCATCAATATTAGAGCATTGCCCAAATAAAAAGAGAGAAAGTCCAAAATATAAAAAAAAAAGGCCCAAAAAAAGAAAAGGGAAATGCTACTATCTCTTTTTCCACACTTGTGCTTCAAAGTAGCACCTTGTTCTTCATGTAGTGAGTCTCATATATTGTGCTTCAAAGTAGCACCTTGTTCTTCATGTAGTGAGTCTCATAAGTTGTCTTTTTTATACTAGTGGGAATTTTTCATTATAGACCTTGGCTTGTATATTCCTACGATGGGCTTCCTCAAATGCCCTAGGTCTTCATGAGCAAGCAAGTTGGATGCACACCCACTAGTTTTATTTTGTTGAGCATTCCTAGCTCTAGTGCATCCGTTGCATGGCAATCCCTACTCCTCATGTTGACATCAATTGATGGGCATCTCCATAGCCCGTTGATAAGCCTCGTCAATGTGAGACTTTCTCCTTTTTTGTCTTCTCCACACAATCCCCATCATCATATTCTATTCCACCCATAGTGCTATATCCATGGCTCACGCTCATGTATTGCGTGAAGGTTGAAAAAGTTTGAGATTATTTAAGTATGAAACAATTGCTTAGCTTGTCATAGGGGTATAGAAGTTGGGAACATCTTTGTGTGACGAAAATGAAGCATAGCCTAACTATATGATTTTGTAGGGATGAAATTTCTTTTGCCATGTTATTTTGAGAAGACATGATTGCTTTGATTAGTATGCTCGAAGTATTATTATTTTTGTGTCAATATGAACTTTTGTCTTGAATCTTTCGGATCTGAATATTCATATCATAATTAAGAAGTTTTACATTGAAATTATGCCAAAGTATCACTCCGCATCAAAAATTCTATTTTATCATTTACCTACTCGAGGACGAGCAGGAATTAAGCTTGGGGATGCCTGATACGTCTCCAACGTATCTATAATTTTTGATTGCTCCATGCTACTTTATCTACTGTTTTGGACTATATTGGGCTTTATTTTCCACTTTTATATTACTTTTGGGACTAACCTATTAACTGGAGGCCCAGCCCAGAATTGTTGTTTTTTGCCTTTTTCGGTATTTCGAAGACACAGAATATCAAACGGAGTCCAAACGGAATGAAACCTTCGGGATCGTGATTTTCCAACCGAACCTGATCCAGGAGACTTGGACCCTACTCCAAGCAGTGCCAGAGGCGGTCATGAGGGTGTAGGGCGCCCCCTGGGCGCGCCACCCTACCTCGTGGGCCCCTCGATGCTCCACCGACGTACTCCTTCCTCCTATATATACCTACGTATCCCCGAACGATTAGAACAGGAGCCAAAAACCTAATTCCACCGCCGCAACCTTCTGTATCCACGAGATCCCATCTTGGAGCCTGTTCAGGAGCTCCGCCAGAGGGGGCATCCACCACGGAGGGCTTCTACATCATCACCATAGCCCCTTCGATGAAGTGTGAGTAGTTTACTTCAGACCTTCGGGTCCATAGCTAGTAGCTAGATGGCTTCTTCTCTCTTTTTGGATCTCAATACAAGGTTCTCCCCCTCTCTCGTGGAGATCTATTTGATGTAATCTTCTTTTTGCGGTGCGTTTGTTGAGACCGATGAATTGTGGGTTTATGATCCAGTATTATCTATGGAAAATATTTGATTCTTCTCTGAATTCTTTTATGTATGATTGAGTTATCTTTGCAAGTCTCTTCGAATTATCCTTTTTGGTTTGGCCAACTAGATTGGTAGTTCTTGCAATGGGAGAAGTGCTTAGCGTTGGGTTCAATCTTGTGGTGTCCTTACCCAGTGATAGAAAGGGTTGCAAGGCACGTATTGTATTATTGCCATCGAGGATAACAAGATGGGGTTTTTATCATATTGCATGAATTTATCCCTCTACATCATGTCATCTTGCTTAAGGCGTTACTCTGTTTTTACTTAATACTCTAGATGCATGCTGGATAGCGGTCGATGAGTGGAGTAATAGTAGTAGATGCAGAATCGTTTCAATCAACTTGTTTTGGACATGATGCCTATATACATGATCATTGCCTAGATATACGCATAACTATGATCAATTCTGTCAATTGCTCAACAGTAATTCGTTCACCCACCATAGAATACTTATGCTCTTGAGAGAAGCCACTAGTGAAAGCTATGGCCCCCGGGTCTATTCTCATCATATCAATCTCTATGACTTTATTTACTTGCTTTGTTTTTACTTTGCCTTTTACCTTTTTACTTTGCATCTATCTATCAAAAATACCAAAAATATTATCTATCAGATCTCACTCTCGTAAGTGACCGTGAAGGGATTGACAACCCCTAAGTGTTGGTTGCAAGTTGCTATCGTTTTGTGTAGGTACGAGGGACTTGTGCGTGGTCTCCTACTAGATTGATACCTTGGTTCTCAAAAACTGAGGGAAATACTTACGCTACTTTGCTGCATCATCCTCTCCTCTTCGGGGAAATCCAACGCAGTGCTCAAGAGGTAGCAGGTCTACAAATCCCTGCTTCCCTGTGCGAAGGGCCTATCTATTTACTTTTATGTTGAGTCATCACCCTTCTTATTAAAAGCACCCGCTGGAGAGCACACTGTCATTTGCATTCATTACTATTAGTTTATACTGGGTATGACTTGACTGGATCTCTTTTACCATGAATTACAATGTTTAGTCAGTCCTTGACCTTTAAAGGTGCTGTGCATTTATGTTTTGCGGTCTCAGAAAGGGCTAGCGAGATACCATTTTGTTATATCATGTTATGATTGTTTTTAGAAAGTGTTGTCATCCGAGTTTTATTATTATGGCTCGCTAGCTGATTATGCTATTGATATGAGTAATTGTGAGACCTAAGTGTTATTGTGAGTATGGTTAGTTCATAATATTAGCTGAAACTTGAATGCTGGCTTTTCATGTTTACAACAACAAGAGCAAATAGAGTTTGTAAAAGTTTTTCTTTATCACTTTCAGTTTATCAACTGAATTGCTTGAGGACAAGCAAATGTTTAAGCTTGGGGGAGTTGATACGTCTCCAACGTATCTACTTTTCCAAACACATTTGCCCTTGTTTTGGACTCTAACTTGCATGATTTGAATGAAACTAACCCGGACTGACGTTGTTTTCAGCAGAACTGCCATGATGTTGTTTTATGTGTAGAAAAGAAAAGTTCTCGGAATGTCCTGAAAATTCACGGAGGCACTTTTTGGAATTAATAAGAATTTTTGGGCGAAAGAAATACACCAGGGGGCCCACAACCTGTCCACGAGATAGGCCCCCCCCCCTGTAGGGCGCACCCCCCTATCTCATGGGCCCCCTGGACCTCCACCAACCTCAACTCCAACTCCATATATTCACGTTCGGGGAGAAAAAAATCAGAGAGAAAGTTTCATCGCGTTTTACGACACGGAGCCGCCGCCAAGCCCTAATCTCTCTCGGGAGGGCTGATCTGGAGTCCGTTCGGGGCTCCGGAGAGGGGGATTCGTCGCCGTCGTCATCATCAACCATCCTCCATCACCAATTTCATGATGCTCACCGCCGTGCGTGAGTAATTCCATCGTAGGCTTGCTGGATGGTGATGGGTTGGATGAGATTTACCATGTAATCAAGTTAGTTTTGTTAGGGTTTGATCCCTAGTATCCACTATGTTCTGAGATTGATGATGCTATGACTTTGCTATGCTTAATGCTTGTCACTAGGGCCCGAGTGCTATGATTTCAGATCTGAACCTATTATGTTTTCATGAATATATGTGTGTTCTTGATCCTATCTTGCAAGTCTATAGTCACCTATTATGTGTTCTGATCCGACAACCCCGAAGTGACAATAATCAGGATACTTCTCGGTGATGACCATAGTTTGAGGAGTTCATGTATTCACTCTTTGCTAATGCTTTGGTCCGGTTCACTATTAAAAGGAGGCCTTAATATCCCTTAGTTTCTGCTAGGACCCTGCTGCCACGGGAGGGTAGGATAAAAGATGTCATGCAAGTTCTTTTCCATAAGCACGTATGACTATTCACGGAATACATGCCTACATTACATTGATCAACAGGAGCTAGTTCTGTGTCACCCTATGTTATAGCTATTACATGAGGAATCACATCCGGCATAATTATCCATCACTGATCCATTGCCTACGAGCTTTTCACATATTGTTCTTCACTTATTTACTTTTCCGTTGCTACTGTTGCAACTACTATAAAAAACCCAAAAACAATTATCTTTACTTTTGCCACCGTTACTTTTATTATCATATTACTTTGCTTCTAAATACTTTGCTGCAGATACCAAGTTATCCAGGTGTGGTTGAATTGACAACTCAACTGCTAATACTCAAGAATATTCTTTGGCTCCTCTTGTGTCGAATCAATAAATTTGGTTGAATACTTTACCCTCGAAAGCTGTTGCGATCCCCTACACCTGTGGGTTATCACCTTTCACCATCATTGGATAGTTTTGTCCAAGGAAGAGCGAGTTTTCTCCAAGACTATCAATTCTGTACCAGGGAGATGGTGTTGGCGCTAGCACACTAGTATCCATCCTGAATAACATGCAACGAGTGTTGGAATAGGTCCGGAGAGTGCGACCATGGGATACTACACCTGCTTCCTTAGTAGTAACATCATCAGTGGGCTGTATACACACAAGAAGAGGTGATCCATCAGAATTAGTTGCCAGGCGCCACAAAGTATATGGGTGCTGCTCGTCCTCATGCTTGTGATCATCACCATCGTCATCTCCCCCTTGGTTATAAAATTTTTCAAGTATAGGTGGTGGAACGTTCACAGGAACTTGGAAACAGAAGAAGAAGGTTAATTAGTAAAGGGAAGACTTGCTAACCCTCATGCATGTGGATGAAACAATTATAATTACGGTGGAAGACAAACGTACCAAAACTACGAGGATCCCATGCAAAAATAGTGCCATGAGTGGTGGAAGCAAACACAAGGCCCTTGTATTGAATTGCATCATAGTACTCATCCGTGTACAGAAACTGATTTTTGAGCAATATCCATCCAGTCAAACCACGAAGGACGGCAACAATCTTGTCGAAGATAGCAACAACTTCATAGTTCTTGTAATTCCAAGAGTAGTTGGGAACTCGACAAATTGCTATCTTCCGTAGAAGACAGTCACCATGATCGTATTTGAACGTGCATACAATACCGGTGTGCTCAACCTCTGGGCAGTCTGCTGAGATTTTTGGAAGTGGAACCCGGTGACGAGTGTACACATTCACAAGTTCCCACTTGCAGTTGGACCCAATGTAAACAACCCAATCTCCATTTGCGCCTGCCCAAGCCTTACCCTCAAGCGATGCATCTTAACATCATACGTATCATTATCAAGCAGCATCAACTTGCACAAGGCGAGGCCTCCGTCGTCCCAGCGCCAGTCATCAGGGTCACGGCAAAGAAGATAGGGGAGATCAAAGCGCTCCTTGACTCTTGGGTTCCTTGTAATGATGTTATTAGTTGAGTCGAGAATGGTCTTGAATGAACCTACCATGCTAGCCGAGGTGATGACGTCGCACCGATCAATGAGTTCCTCCACCACGTCATCTTTCAGATCGGGGCAAGAATAACGGGGTCGTTTCCAGCCTGTTCCTTCCATGGAGAAGACGATCGAACAATGGCAGAAGGAAGGGTGAAGGGCTGAAGGCAAATGGAGGAGGGAGAGGAAGAGAGTGCGACAGCAGTTCCAAATCGAGAGGGAAAGGCGAAGAGTTGATGGACGGTTGCCAGTTTGCCACGGTTCACGAAGAGGCGCCCCGGCCTACACGTCCGTTTGGAAATACTAGTAGAAAAGGACTCATCGTCGTCTCACTGATATGTTGGAATGGGACCACATGTCAATGAACCATGGTGTGTAATTTCTCGTGCAAAATGCGATCTGGTCGCGTTGGCCCGAGGTGCCTCATTAGTTATCGACCTTTATTTTTTTAATGGCGTGCCGTTCAGTTTTGAAGCACGACAAACTGGTACTGTACGCAGAGAAAATATAAACTACTCTACCACTACTCCACCTCCAGTACTAGTAGTATAAAAAAGATATATAGGCTGGAGCTTCGACGCTTTCTTGCTAAGGGTTGCCCACTTGCTTCTCACACTATCACCATCTCTCCAGATCTAAAAAAGATGGCCTCTCTCTCCCTCCTCACCGGTGGTCACAGATCCGCCGGGGAAGAAAAGGACGTGCAGCGTTGACGCACTCATCATCGGCAAGCAAGGTCACGCATTGACGACAAGGCCGTCCTCTCAGACCTAGCGCCCGCGCAGAATGGCCTCCGTCCCCAAGCTTGCTGTCGTAGTGTGTGCAGAGGACGACGACCACGAGCGAAGCCACTTCCCGCCGACCCTCAGGTATGCTACCTCTTTTCGAACCATACCCGTGTTCTATTGCCCCATCTGCCACATCGTTGCATGTGGATCTTTTTCCACTCCACCATCTTCCCAATTTGCTATCCTCTGCTCTGCTAGCCACGCAGACGAAAACCATAATTTGCACTATTAAAGGAAACTCTACATCATGCATACTAATCCATGTCTGGGTTAAATAAGGAAAGGAAGGGAGACTTTACTATCCAAGAGAGTAGGCATCAAACCCGCATCTAGGTTGAAAAGGGGAAAATCAGTAGCTAAGGAATGAGTCTCGTGTCTCTTAGTTGAAGAAGGGTAGAAAGGCATGACAATGCAATAGAGAATGACCAGGTCGATCGGTTTGTTGTCCTCACATAGGAAAAAGGTGGCTAAAGAGAACAAAAATGCGACGTAATCAACATATGCGGCCTGGATATTTTTTGCTCTGGGCAACCATACCTCCCTCACCACTCTGCGTCCATGCAGGTACATTGTACTAGTGCGCCCACTGTCTGAATGGGCCTCCCATGCTCTTATTGCCACTTTTTTGCTGTTAGTATAACGCCAGCAGCCAAGTCAAGCAATGCTACTGCTAAAGTGATGCCACATTTAACTAATGCCGCTCTCAGTCTAATGCCGCCGATAAATTTAAGCAATGACATTTAATGTCACTGGATTATTTCAGGGTTAGCTGTTGACTATGGATGTATTAAAGATTTTTCAGCTAAGGCATTCTAATGCTGTTGCACAGCCAGTATACCAACGATGAAACTTGTTACTACCTTCAGATTGTTTGCACTGTTAATGCTTATAGATTACATATCTCACTTTCATGAGATAAGTTAATTTTTTTATACAATGTCACCAAAATGCCAAGGCACTGATGTAATTTTATTTTGGTTAAACCGCACAAAAAATTATGAAGACAAGAGGAAAGGTCAAGAGTGGGCACCGGCTGTTCTCTTGATTCGTTCGATTAAGTTTTTATGTTTGATCGATTATCAATATTGGGATAGCCATTTTTTAGGTCCCCACGAGTTCGAAATGATATTTACCTTGGAGGTACATGGTTTGCAATTTTTTTATACTGTCATTAGTTAATAATGCTAGTTACCTTAGGACTTTTGTATTTGGTTTAATGCTCATGCACAGCTAGTATACCAATGCTGACTGTTCTCTTGATTTGTTTGATCAAGTTTTTATGTTTGATTGATTATCAAGATTGGGATAGCAATTTTTTTACATTTTGTATTGTTAATTCTTATAGAAATCTTCCAGTTCTAGAGTTTATTGAAACCTGTTCAGTAAAACCATTGTACTGTACCCTATAATAAACTAACTACTCTACTATTGCACTAGCCACTGGATTAGTGTATATTTGTAGTATTTGAATGGTGTTGCATTAGCGTATGGACATAAATAAAGTGTGGCAAGCTTTCCCAGATATGTGCTCAAGAAAACTACTACCTATTTTCTAAATACTAGACGTTTGGGTACTTTAAATTGAACCGCAAAAATGTCTTATATTAAGGAACAGAGGGTGTAGAGTTCACTCAAATTATCCTGGTAAAGCTAGTCACACCTTTGTTAAAATTAATGTTCATTATGTTATCGAAGGAGGTCTGTATGTTTGTCTCTAATGCCTGTCGACTACATACCTGACATCATGATGTAATGTTAAGTCATTTCCTTTTGTACAGTGTCACTGAATTGTCAAGGCGGTGATGGCATTTTATTTTAGTTGAACTGCACAAAATATGCTTAAAAGAAGAGGAAAGGTCGGGAGTCGATCATTCTTTCAAAAAGAACTATATATGCCTTTCTGACATCAGCCGTTGTTGCCTTATTTATTCGTTCAAACAGGTGGTTAGAAATAGTCTTGCTACCTTTTCCATTAAGAAATTGGAATGCTTATATTTGTGAGTCTATGCTTCAACTAGTATCGTTTTTACAGTAATCAAACTTTCAATATCTATGCAAACAGGGATGCTCGATTTTAGTGGAACTGCACAAAAAGTTCAACTGGTTCAACATTAGGAGCATGTTTTCTTCCAAACCTTTATATCCAATTGGTGGCACTATGAGCTGTTCATTACGAAGGTACATGGTTTGCTACTATCTTGCTACTCTTTTTGTACTGTCATTAGATAGTAATACTAGTGGTTCGCATGTGAATTTATTGGCAGGGTGGACCTACATTGGAGGTGCAGAACATGATTCAATGACTGGATGCTCAATTTCGGTTGTATCGATTTCACCTCTTCCATCACTGCGAACATGGATATCCTTGGTCTGATGAAGAATAGGCGCTATATTTTTGCTCTGAACCAGCAAATCAATTCAGTATGAAATTGTCCAGGGCAAAACATAACTGTATCAGATTATCCAGTGTAGAACATGACAGATGCTAAGCGGAAGAGACATGTTTAAACCGAAAATACAAGGTGTGGTATATGTTTACTAGCTGCTTGATATTTGTGCAGATAGAGATGTCTACCCATTGCTATTTGGCAAAGAGACAGAGTGTCCGCAATTTTGGTTGAACTGCACAAGAGAATAGTATAGTCACTGCATGCAGTGCCATTTGAAAATAGACACGGAAAGATTGGATAGTCACTTAATGGACTACAGAAAGAATAGTATAGTCACTGCATGCAGTACTGTACTATTTATTGGCCAACACTAGGTGCTTCATTGCTTTGTTCTGATTATACAATGGGCATCATTTTGCCTAAGTTAAATTTGTATTCCGAAAATAGTCTCGCGGTGTGATCGAGAGAAGACCTAATCATATTGAAGTGGATTTTCCTCCATTATGTGTGGTTCATTGTCATGGTTCCAGCTGTTGGTGAAACCACTTACGTTTGCAAGAGGAATTGTAGACTTCACAAACAAATTTGTCTTTTAGTCTGTACTGAATGTTGTCCAATAGAAGCATCCATGTTAGTAGGAAGAATAGATGTTTTTTCTAGATCTTTGCTTTTGGAGCTACATGTTTGTATATGATCTGTGAATCATTGAGATGCATTAACATGTTGATCTTATGTATGGGAATCATACTAGTTAGTTTTAGTTGCGACGCAAGATCCGAAGTGGCTGATCTTTGCTTTTGGAGCTACATATTTGTATATGATCTGTGAATCATTGAGATGCATTAACAGTTACTTATTTCTGTTCGCTCAGTGTTTACAAGTTACTGATCGATCACTAGCTAGCATATTAATGCGCTCCTGGAAGTTTTATTTGTGACGCAAGATCCAAAGTGGCAGTTTACTGAATAAAAATGCCTACCTCTAAAGAAACTGACAAGCTACACTATCCTACCTACTGATCCTACACGGATAAATAGCGGATCACGCACGTACTACCTCCTTTCCGGTTTGCAGGGCTCAATTCAAGAAATGACCTACTCGATCCTACACGAATAAATAACAGATCACGCACGTACTAGTACCTCCTTTCCGGTTTGCAGGCCTTAATTCAGACCTCTCTCCAACCAAGGTACTCCCTTCGTCCAGGTATATTAGTCCCATGTGCAAAGCAGCAAGACCAAGGCATGGCAATAATTAATAGCATGCAGAAGTTTAAGCCTAATTAATTCCAGTGATTTAAATGGTTGCATGCGTGCCCTCGGCTACGACTCGTTGCATGCTGCTTCGCGTACTGGCTGCAAGCGATTATGAGTGCCTGCATGCAGCCGGCCGTAATTAAGGCAGCTAACTGATGCGAAAAAGATGCGCTTTAATTGTTACGGGCTTTTTAAATCCGTGGAATCATTATTGACAAGTAGGGAGATGATTTGAGTGCACTCGTTTGACCACCATGCCGGCGTGCGACCCAGACGGGACGGGACAGCACAGTCATAATTTCAGTTTCTCTAGTTTTCCACGGCAAGCTGGCGCGCTAAGCCATGCCTGCTTATGCATTGAATTCCGATGACCGCCGCGCTACCTTGCGCCTATAAGTATTGTTTCCTGGCCTTCTCCGGTGGCACCGCGACCCAACTCACCATATCCTCATAAGCCCCCACCGGCCCGATGTCGCTCACCACGTCCACCATGCCCCCGCCCATCCACAGTAGGCGACGCCGGAGGCGGTCACCACCGGAACTAGTGTTCGGTTTTTCATCGGAAGGCAGACGGAGGGAGAAGGCATTCTATCTGTCTTTAGATGGCAATGCGGAGATCGAGGACTTGTTGGAGTGCGACCGCCTGGCGGAGGAGCAGTGTATCGCCGATTTGTGCCACCAGCGGGACATGGAGCAGCAGCGCACCGACGCTCTGAGTTGCGAGCAGAGCGCCCGCAACTGGGCCGACTACGTGGAGGCCGGCGCCCGGCAAATAGCCCTGGAGGCTGCCGGGCACTCACGCGTTCGCGACGCTGCTTTTTACTGCCAGCTCGTCAAGTGGGTTTCCTGCTTGGAAGCTGAAGCTTCGGTGGACCACGCCGGCATGGAAAGGGCCAACGCGGGTGAGCAACACGCCCTATCGCACCTCTAGCAAGTCCGAGGCGAGGCGAAGGACGCCGGTGTCGGTGTTTAACATGTACCGCAGATGGCGGCCGGCATCGTCTAGTTAGCTAAGAGTAAGTTAGTATGTTTACGCTACTAGAGTATTAGTGGGAGTAGATAGTTAACTTGGCTATAAATGGTTGTCAACATGGAAGTTCAGTACTCTATATGTGGATCAGACCTGTTATTTTGCTATAAATGTTGAACTTTCCATTTGAACGTATGGAATGGGCTGTTATTTTTTAAAATGGGTTGTATTTGTCCTCCACGGGTTTAGAGGCTGACTTGTGGGCCTATCAAGTTGACGCGTAGACAATCAGGAGATGATTGTAAGGATGACAGCAGGGACCCGCCAAGGTCATGGCAGTACGCAAGCAAGTGCCTCCTTATTTCAAGCCAATAAAAAAATGGCTCCTCCTAGTGGATTTCTGACATCTGGGTCCCATGCCATTGTCAACGTAGTCAATAAATGAGAGAATTGCACAACGAGCGGCTGGCACTAGGGACCCAGCAGCTCACCCAGTTATTTTTGTTTTGGGTTAATTTGATAAATGCCACTCCAAATCTGGTGTTTTCGAGAAATGCCACTGCAATTTCCAAACTTTGAAAAGTGCCATTTCATGCCATTTCTAGTGGCATTTTTCGAAGTCTAGAGTGGCATTTTTCAAAGTTTGCAAACTGCAGTGGCGTTTTTCAAAGTTTGCAAAAATTGCAGTGGCATTTTTCAATGTTTAGAAATTGCAGTGGCATTTTTATGAATCACCATAATTGGAGTGGCATTTATCTAATTTGTTTTTGAGATGGAAGCAGGGTGTCAACTGGGCTGTGCGGGACACTCCGGCATGTCTAGACAGCCTTTTCTTTTATGTTTACCATAGACCAGCCCAGTAGTTTTTTTTTCTTTCTGAAAATGGCTAGCCCAGTTTTTTTGTGATTTGTCAAGTAAGTCACTTTATCATGCCTGTTGGGCTGCAAATCTTTCAAGATGAGGAGAGCTTCATTCGGCTGGCCGAGGAAATGGCCTATCAGTAATGAGAAATGGTTTGTACATTTTTAAAACACATCAAACCGGCAATTAGTTTCAAATGTCTTTTTTTCATTTCGAGATTTTAAATTGCATTGATTTTTATGCGTGGACAATTTATTGGATTTTATATTGATATACATTTATTTTTAAAATCAGTCTGAATGTGACTCGAAATTTCGGGATTAAAAACAGTTCAGACCACACCGACATATGCAAAATTTCGTATAATTTTTTAACCGTGGCCACAATATAGGCTGTAATGCTAACAAAAAGAATATGGGCTCCAAAAAAACCATAAGAATTAGCAAATAGGCTGTAAACTATTAGAAATAATGGCAGATGGCCTGTATGCTAGTTTCCACATATTTGAGGCTTTCCTAAAAAAAGGTTGACCTACAAGAAGTGACTGTTGGATGTCCATCCAACGGCCATCGTGCTACTTCAATCTTTGCTTTTCCTGCTCCAGCCGCTCAAACAAGCGCCGACGGGACTGCCTGCTCCCTCCTCCCCGCGGCCGTTGTGCTGTCACGCAGGCCTCACCACCCCACCGTACTCCCATCGCTGGCCAGGCCATACCTCTACTCACCCACACCTACTGTTATTCTCTGGCGACGGCAGACGAACCAGTAAACCCTCGTATAGTCGTACTCCCCTCCGCGTGGGAAACAACTGCCGAGTCTTCCCTGGCTCTGTGTCGTTCCCTTCCTAGGCCTCACCGTCGTCCACTGCCATGGTGCTCTCGGCGTGGCGTGGTCAACATGGTCAACGACCGACATGCATCTGAAGTGGACTGTACGTGGAGAGGCTGACAGCTGGGTCCACGGCCGCACGCAAGGAAATGCCTCCTTATTACGCGCAAAATAATGATTCCTCCACCTGACATCTGGGACCCACCGAAAGGGCCTCTGTATTTCGCGAAAAAACGTTATAATCGCTGATAGCTCGGACCCACCAGCTATATCTTCGCACGCAAGGAAGTGCCTCCTTATACGCACAAAAAAATGAATACTCCCCCTGCTAGCTGGGACCCAGTATAGTGGGCCTACTAACTTGACGGTGACAGAGGGCTTTGTCAACTTAGTCAATATGCACAATTCTAGCTCGACTGACCGTATGATGTCCATCCAACGGCCGTAGTGCTTCTTCAACCTCTGGTCTTCTTGCTCCAGCTGCCCAAAGCAACGCCGGCCATGCCGCCTGCTACTGCCTCCCGTGGTCGGCTGTGCTGCCACGGAGGCCTCACCGCCCCCATACCACACCCACCGCTGGCCAGGCCATCCCTCCACTCCACTCACCCTCACCCCCTGTTATTCTGCGACGACGGCAGCACAGCCGAACCAGTGAACCCTCGTACTCCTCTTCGTGTGGGCATCCACTATCGCGTCTTCCCCGGCTCCACGTCGTCCCCTTCCTAGGCCTCGCCGTCGTCCACCGCCGTGGTGCTCTCGGTGTGGCGTGGTCAATGTGGTCGATGACCGAATTCCATCGGAAGAGTATTGTACGTGGAGAGGCTGACATCTGGGTCCACAGCAGCCGCAAGGAAGTGCCTCCTTATTACACGGAAAATAATTATTCCTCCACCTAACAGCAGGGACCCACCGGACGGGCCACCAGTATTTAGCAAAAAAACGTTTCCCCCCTAACTGCTGGGACCCACCAGACGGGCCACCATATTTCGCGAAAAAAACGTTTCCCTCTGACTGCTGGGACCCACACGACGGCACCGTATTTCGTGAAAAAAAGTTCCCCCACTGTTACCTTGGACCCACCGGAAGTGCCTCCTTATTACGCACAAAAAAATGAATACCCCCTGCTAGTTGGGACCCACCATGGTGGGAGGCTGACTTGTGGGCCTACTAAGTTGACTGGGATGGAGGTCTTTGTCAACTTTAGTCAATATGAACGATTCTAGCTCTAGTGACCGTACGATGTCCATCCAACGGCCGTAGTGCTTCTTCAACCTATGGTCTTCTTGTTCCAGCCGCCCAAAGCAGCGCCGGTCGTGCCGCATGCTCCTGCCTCCCTTGGCCGGCTGTGATGCCGCGGAGGCCTCACCGCCTCCTACTACTCCCACCGCTGACCAGGCCATCCCTCTACTCACCCACACCCCCTGTCACTCTGTGGCGACGGCAGCCTCACACCACAGCTGAACCAGTGGACCCTCGTACTCCTCTCCGCGTGGGCATCCACTGCCGCGTCTTCCCCGGCTCCGCATCGTCCCCTTCCTAGGCCTCGCCGTCGTCCACCGCCATGGTGCTCTCAGCACGGCGTGGTCAACGTTCTCAACGACCGACTTCCATCGGAAGAGTACTATATGTGGAGAGGCTGACAGCTGGGTCCACGGCAGCCACAAGGAAGTGCTTCCTTATTACGCGCAAAATAATTATTCCTCCACCTGACAGCGGGGACCCACCGTACGGGCCATCGTATTTCGTGAAAAGAAGTTTCCCCCTGACTGCTGGGACCTACCAGCTACATCTTCGCACGCAAGGAAGTGCGTCCATATTACGGGCAAAAAAAATGATTCGCCACCTCACTGCTGGGACTCACCAGCTACATCTTCGCACGCAAGGAAGTGCGTCCGGGCAAAAAAACGATTCGCCCCCCTGACTGCTGGGACCCACCAGCTACATCTTCGCACGCAAGGAACTGCCTGAAAGTCAGGACCCACCTGGTCGAAGCGTACGTAGCGTTGTCATTCTGGTCGCGAACGTGTACGTACATACTGGTCGATGTAGAGGCGCGCACGTAGCATGTACACGTACGTACAACGGCCAGGGTGCAAGAAAGTAAATATGGCCACATACATACATACGGGCGGGGTCTCAAACGCCTACTCGTGCATACGTACGGCCAGGGCTCATGTACATGGCTGGGTCGGAACGAAGAAACTGCGTCGTCGTTGTGTTCATGGGGAGGCAATGGAATGCATCGTGTTCATGGGGAGGCAACAAAATGCGTCGTGTTCATCGGGAGGCAACGGAACGCGTGGGAGCCAACCGGCTTGGATGGAACAGGCAATGGAAACGAGGCCTGGTGTACCGCGGAACGGAGGCAACGGCCTTGTGTTCGACCGGCCACGTTCGAAACGGGATCCTGTTCATCGGGAGGGGTCTGGCGTACCGCAAAACAGAGGAAACGGACTTGTGTTGGACCTCCTACGGTTGAAATGGGGTCCTATTGATCGGGACGGGTGTGGCATACCGCAAAACAAACGAAACAGACTTGTGTTGGAGCGCTACTTTTGAAACAGGGGTCCTGTACATCTAGAGGGGTGTGGCGTACCGCAAAACGGGACTCCATAGGATACTGTTCATCTCCACCATTGACCTCCTCCAGCCTCCACGGGCTACTATTCATCCACCGTCGACCTCCTCCAGCCTCCACCTGCGACTGTTCATCCACGGGCTCCTGTTCATCCAGCCTCCACCGCGCGCTACTCCGCCGGCTATTGTTCAACCACCCATTTCCACTGGATCCTGTTCAACCACCCCTCCACGGGCTACTGTTCATCCATCCCTCCACCGTCTACTGTTCATCTAGCCCTCCACGGGGTCGTCCTGTTCATCCAGCCCTCCATGGGGTCCTGTTCATCCAGCCCCAACTGGCTCGATCAATCGGGGTCCTGTTCATCCAGAGGCAACGCCACAGGGTCCTGTTCATCCACC
>NC_041381.1:370203500-370218163 GCF_002162155.2 Triticum dicoccoides | reverse complement strand
CCCGCAACGCTCACTGTTCATCCAGAGGCAGCATCGATCGGCTTCAATTAGCAGCAGTAGTGAAGGAATCGCTCGATCGGGTTCAGTTAACAGCCATCGATCGATCGCTCGGGTTCAGTAACGCATAGCCTGCAGTGCAATCGCTCGGGTTCAGTTAGAGGCCAACGCCTCGCTCAGGTTCAGTTAGAGCCAACGCCTTGCACACACGCGCGTACGTGTACGAGAGAAACACGCATCACTCGGCCCCCGACCTCCCACCGTAACCGGGAACTCGCGCCCAAAATGTCACGGATGTGTCTTTTTTTTGTAGTGCCTCAAGGGTGATGTCAACAATAATAACTCATGTTACCCATATTCAAATGGACATATGTGCCTAGATCTTTCCTCACCACATGATGCTTGCCAAACGAGAAAAATAAAAGGAATAGAGAGGAAAACTTTGACTCCTGCATAAAAGTAAATACATGAAAGTAAAAGATAGGCCCTTCGCAGAGGGAAGCAGAGGTTGCCATGTGCTTTTTGTTTGTATGCTCAACCCCTTAGTGCAAGAGAACGTCACGTTATATTGCCCCTTGTGATGGCAACCTTTATTATGCAGTCTGTCACTTTTATTCTTCACCATCACAAGTTTGTACAACGCTCAATTTTCCCTTACACTAAATGATCTCACATTTTTATAAGCAATTTTTATTTCCCTTTTCGCACCGATGACAACTTACTTGAAGGATATTACTCAATCCATAGGTAGGTATGGTGGACTCTCAAACAAGATAGGGTTTAGGGGTTTTGGATGCACAAGTAGTATCTCTACTTAGTGCGGAATTTTTGGCTAGCAAAGATAGGGGCAAGCACCACATGTTGAAGGATCTATGACAATATGACTTCTATGTGAATATGAACAAACATAAATCATTAAGTTGTCTTCCTTGTCCAATGTCAACAATTTTGGCATATAATATTTTGATGGGCTCTCACAATCACAAAAGTTTTCCATGATAGTGTATTCATATGTGAATTCCCTTATTAATTCTTTCATGTGTTGCATCATTGACCAATGCTATGTTTGTCAATCTACAATAAAATTTTCTACTTATACTTTTCCTTATGTAATGTCATCACTTACCATAAGATTAGCATATGATCATTTCTTTTTATTTCCTTTCTTTTTATTGCAACAAGAAGGTAAATAAGGCAAAACTCAAACTAAACTTTATTATAGATCTCCCACACGATTACAAGGATTGATTACTAAGCAAACTCGCAAAAAGAAAGGATCAAACTAAACTTTTATTCATCTAATAGCAAAAGATAGTCATTGATGTAAAAGATGGAGATTGATACAATACTCGGGCACCTCCCCCAAGCTTGGTGAAAGCCAAGGGGAGTGCCCATACCCAATACTTAGTTTTCTTTTGGTGGTGATGAACAAGATGGTGATGATGAAGTAGATGCAATCTGGTCTTTAAGGATCAAGAGGCTCTCCAATCTTCGGACGACTCTCCGCAGGGAAGCAATGTGCTCCATATGCAAAATATTTTCACAAAATAGATACTTATTTTGTATACGAACCGTATTAAAGATCCTTAAGGCTGCAATCTCAATGGGGGTAAGATGAGCATAGTAGGGTTCAAGAATATCTTCCTCTTCCTCATCGGCGGGCAAGGCTTGCTCGTCCATCGGCACTTGATCTCCGGTGGCCTATTTGCTCTTGTCCTCCTTAGCTGCTCCAACGGGGTCTTCACTCTTCAGCTCGATCTTCATCAACCAAGCATCCTCTTCCATATGATCAGAGGGGGAAGAAGACATGATGCCTGGCTCAACCGATCTAACAGAAAACAACAAGAAAAGAAATCAGGAGATTTCTCTGTGATACGGAGGTTAACAGGTTCGGGAGGTATATATAGATTTTTTTATCTTGGGGAACAAGCATAACGAAAGAAAAACGGAGACCGGAAAGTACCCGAGGTGGGCAGAACCCACCTGGGCGCGCCAGGCAAGCCTGGCGCACCCTGGTGTATCGTGCCCACCAGGATCACTTTCCTGGAAGTTTCTTATTTCCCTAATTTTCTAAATATTCCAATACTAATAAAAAATAATTTTGCGGATTTTTTGGATCCGTTTACTTACCGTATCACGTACCTCCTTATTTTCACGATTCCGGAGTGTTCCATAAGGACTCTTTTATGTGTTCTTCCGGTGTCAAAGTTTGGATAACATTGCTTTCAGCATTAATGGGTGTAATTGAAATATAGTGTTTTATTCGTTGCCCATTGACAATCTTCGGGTTAGTCCCTTCGGCATTATTTATTTTGATAGCTCCGGATCGATTGACCTCCTCGATGACATAGGGTCCTTCCCATTTGGAGAGGAGTTTTCCTGCAAAGAATCTGAAACAAGAGTTGTACAAAAGAACATATTCTCCTACTTTGAACTCACGCTTTTGGATTCTTTTATCATGCCATCTTTTAACTTTTTCTTTGAATAACTTAGCATTTTCGTAAGCCTGGGTTCTCCATTCATCTAATGAGTTAATATCAAATAACCTCTTTTCTCCAGCAAGTTTGAAATCATAATTGAGTTCTTTTATTGCCCAAAATGCTTTGTGTTCTAACTCAAGAGTCAAATGACAATCTTTTCCATAAACCATTTTATATGGAGACATACCCATAGGATTTTTGTAAGCTGTTCTATAGGCCCAAAGTGCATCATCTAATTTCTTAGACCAATTCTTTCGGGGCCTATTAACAATCTTTTGTAAGATTAGTTTTATTTCTCTATTGCTAAGTTCAACTTGATCACTAGACTGAGGATGATAAGGTGACGCAATTTTATGGTTAAGATCATACTTAGCAAGCATTTTACGGAAAGCACCATGAATAAAGTGTGAACCACCATCAGTCATTAAATATCTAGGGACTCCAAACCTTGGGAAAATAACTTCCTTAAGCATTTTAATAGAGGTGATGTGATCAACACTACTGGTTGGAATAGCTTCTACCCACTTTGTAACATAATCAACAGCAACCAAAATATGTGTATGCCCATTAGAGGAAGGAAAAGGTCCCATAAAGTCAAATCCCCAAACATCAAATGGTTCAACAGCAAGTGAATAATTCATAGGCATTTCTTGACGCTTACCGATATTACCTATTCTTTGACATTCATCACATGATGAGACGAACTTACGGGCATCCTTGAATAGAGTAGGCCAATAAAAACCAGATTGCAATACCTTATGAGCTGTTTTGTCTCCCGCATGATGTCCTCCATAAGCTTCGGAGTGACATTTCCGTAGGATTTGTTCCTGTTCATGCTCAGGTACACAATGTCTAATAATACCATCTACTCCTTCTTTATAAAGATGTGGGTCATCCCAAAAGTAATGTCTTAAATCACATAAGAATTTTTTTTCTTTTGTTGGTACGTGAATCTAGGTGGTATGTATTTAGCAACAATATAATTTGCATAGTCAGCATACCAAGGTGTACTATGAGAAACATTTATTGCAGCTAGTTGTTCATCAGGGAAGCTATCATTAATTGGTTGTGGGTCATCAAGAATATTTTCAAGTCTAGACAAGTTATCGGCTATAGGGTTCTCTGCTCCTTTCCTATCAGTAATATGCAAATCAAACTCTTGTAGCAAAAGAACCCACCTAATGAGTCTAGGTTTAGCATCTTTCTTTTCCAAAAGATATTTTATAGCAGCCTGATCGATGTGAACAATTACTTTAGAATCAACAATATAAGATCTGAATTTATCACAAGCAAACACCACTCCTAAGAATTCTTTTTCAGTAGTAGCATAGTTTCGTGAGCACTGTCTAGAGTTTTACTAGCATAATGAATAAAATTTAGTTTCTTATCAACTCTTTGTCCTAGAACATTACCAACAGCATAATCACTAGCATCACACATAATCTCAAAAGGCAAGTTCCAATCAGGTGGTTGAACAAAAGGTGCAGTAATTAAGGCTTTCTTTAGTGTTTCAAAGGCTTCCATACAATCATCATCAAACACAAAGGGAATATCCTTTTGCAAAAGATTAGCAAACCTCCTATAGAAACCAGCATGACCAAGGAAACTACAAATACCTTTGATATCGTTAGGACATGGCATTTTCTTAGTTGCATCAACCTTGGCTTTGTCCACCTCAATGCCTCTTCAGAAATTTTATGGCCCAAGACAATACCTTCGTTAACCATAAAGTGGCACTTCTCCCAATTCAATACGAGATTTGTTTGTTCACATCTCTGCAAGACTCGATCAAGATTGCTTAACAATCATCAAAAGACTTCCCATAAACAGAAAAGTAATTCATGAAAACCTCAACAATCTTTTCACAAAAATCAGAGAATATAGCAGTCATACATCTTTGAAAGGTAGCAAGTACATTACATAAACTGAAAGGCGTATGTCTATAAGCAAATGTTCCAAAAGGACAAGTAAAAGTGGTCTTTTCTTGATCATACTGTAAAACGGGTATTTGTGAAAAGCCAGAGTATCCATCAAGGAAGCAAAAATGTGTGTGCTTAGATAATATTTCTAACATTTGATCAATAAAAGGCAGAGGGCAATGATCTTTTCTAGTAGCTTTATTTAATTTTCTATAATCAATTACCATTCTATAGCCTGTGACAATTCTTTGTGGAATAAGCTCATTCTTATCATTAGGAACAACAGTAATACCTCCCTTCTTAGGGACACAATGTGCATGACTTACCCATCTACTATCAGCTATAGGATAGATTATACCCGCTTCCAGAAGTTTCAATATTTCCGTTCTTACCACTTCTTTCATTTTCGGATTTAACCGACGTTGGTGATCAACAATGGGTTTAGCATCAGGTTCCATATTAATCTTGTGCTGACATAGAGTGGGACTAATGACCTTAAGATCATCAAGAGTATATCCAATAGCAAACCTGTGCTTCCTTAGAACTTTCAATAATCTTTCTTCATGTTCTGAAAGGTTAGCACTAATAATAACAGTATATGTCTTCTTTTCATGAAGATAGACATATTTCAGGGAGTCTGGCAGTTGTTTTAGTTCAAACTAAGGATCACCTTTAGGTGGAGGAGGATCTCCTAGAGTTTCAATAGGAAAATTGTGTTTAAGCAGAGGTGGTTGTTGGAAAAAGATTCTATCTATTTCATTTCTTTCGCGCATATGCAAATAATTTTCATGGTCTAGCAAATATTGTTCCAAAGGATCAGGAGGAGGCACAACAATAGAAGCAAGACCAATAATTTCATCCTTATTAGGCAAATCTTTCTTATGAGGTTGTTTACTAAATTTGGAAAACTTAAACTCATGAGATTCATCACCAAACCTAACACCGATAGTTTGTTTCTCACAATCTATTTTAGCATTGACTCTGTTCAAGCAAGGTCTACCAAAAATAATGGGGCAAAAGTCATCTTGTGGGGTGCTAAGAACAAGAAAATCAGTAGGGTATTTTATTTTCCCACACAAGACTTCAATATCTCTAAGAATCCCAATTGATGATATAGTATCTCTATTGGCAAGTTTAATAGTGACATCTATGTCTTCTATTTCAGCAGGTGCTATTTCATCTTTAATTTCTTAATATAAGGAGAAAGGAATAGCACTCCCACTAGCACCTAGGTCACATAACCCATGATAACAGTGATCTCGTATCTTAAGTGAGACAACAGGCATGCCAACAACTGGTCTATGTTTATCTTTTCCTTCGGGTTTTGCAATTCTAGAAGCTTCACCATAGAAGTAAATAACATGCCCATCAATATTATCAACTAAGAGATCTTTAACCTTAGCAACACTAGGTTCAACTTTGATTTGTTCAGAAGGTTTGGGTGTTCTAACATAACTTTTGTTAACCACGGTTGAAGCTTTAGCATGTTCCTTCATCCTAACAGGAAAAGGTGGTTTTTCAATATAAGCAGTGGGGACAACTGGATCAACATTGTAAATGACAGTTTCTTCTTTAGCTTTTACTGGTTCTTTAGTTTCTTCTTTAATTGGTGGGTGATATTTAAACCACTTATCCTTAAGGAGATCAACATGAGTAGCAAAAGATTCACAAAAGGAAGCTACTATCTCAGAGTCAAGTCCATATTTAGTGCTAAACTTTTGAAAAGCATCGGTATTCATAAAAGATTTAACACAATCAAACTTAGGTTCAATACCTGACTCTTTACCTTCATCGAGTTCCCAATCTTCATAGTTGTGTTTAATTCTTTCTAAAAGATCCCACCGGAATTCAATAGTCTTCTTCATAAAAGAACCAGTACAAGAAGTACCGAGCATGGATTGATCATTATGAGAAAGCCGAGCATAAAAATTCTGAATATAATTTCTCTCGAGAGCTCATGATTGGGGCATGAATATAACATTGAATTAAGCCTCCCCCAAGCTAGAGCGATACTTTCTCCTTCACGAGGCTAAAAATTATATATATAATTCCAATCACGATGAACTAGATGCACGGGATAATTTTTTTAATGAAATTCCAATTTCAAACGGTTCCAGTTCCAAGATCCAATATCATCGCATAGCCTATACCATGTCAATGCTTTTCCCTTCAAAGATAAAGGGTAAACCTTCTTCTTAGTTTCATCTTCGGGAAAACCCGCAAGCTTAAACAATCCACAAATTTCATCCACATATATCAAGTGCATATCAGGATGTTCGGTTTCATCTCCTGCATAAGGATTAGCTAGCAGTTGCTCTAACATACCCGAAGGAATTTCATATTCAATATTTTCAGTAGGTGCAGTAGGTTGAGGGGTAACTAATTTTGGTTCCAGTCGAGGTGAAGATACCCCGAACAAACCCCTCAAAGGATTGTTTTCCATAGTAGAAAGTGACAATAAATTTCAGCACATAGTAATAATGTTTCCTTACCAAGAGCGCTTCACTCCCCGGAAACGGCGCTAGAAAATTGTCTTGATGACCCACAAGTATATGGGGTCAATTGTATCCTTTTCGATAAGTAAGAGTGTTGAACCCAATGAGGAGTAGAAGGAAATGACAAGTGGTTTTCAGCAAGGTAATGTCTGCAAGTGCTAAAATTGTAAGTAGCGGAGTAGTTCGATAGCAGGATTGTAACGAGCAAGTAACAATAGTAGTAACAAAAGTACAGCAAGGTAGACCAATTATTTTGAGGCAAAGGACAGGCCAAAATGGATTCTTATTGTAATCAAAGTGTTCTTGAGGGTACACGAGAATTTCATCTAGTCACTTTCATCATGTTGGCTTAATTCCTGTTCGGTACTTTGATAATTTGATATGTGGGTGGATCGGTGCTTAGGTGTTGTTCTTAATTGAACAAACGTCCTACTTATGATAACCCTCTCTCGAGCATCCGCAACTACGAGAAAAGTATTAAGAATAAATTCTAACCATAGCATTAAACTTTTGGATCTAATCGATCCCTTACGGAATAGCGCATAAACTGGGGTTTAAGCTCCTGTCACTTTCGCAACCCACCATCTAATAACTACTCCACAAAGCATTCCCTTAGGCACAAATATGGTGAAGTGTCATATAGTCGACGTTCACATGACACCACTAAGGGAATGGCAACATACATACCATCAAAATATTGAATACATATCAATTTCACATGATTACTTGCAACATGATTTCTCCCGTGACCTCAAGAATGGAAGTAACTACTCACAAATGATAAACATGCTCAAGATCAGAGGGTTATTAAATAGCATAATGGATCTGAACATATAATCTTCCACCAAATAAACCATATAGTAATCAACTACAAGGTGTAATCAACACTACTAGTCACCCACAAGCACAAATCTATAGTTTTGATACAAAGATTGAACACAAGAGATGAACTAGGGTTTAAGAGGAGTAGGTGTAGTGAAGATGTTGACGAAGATAGCCCTCCCTAAGATGGGAGAGTTGTTAGTGATGATGATGATGATGATGATGATGATGATGATGATTTCCCCCTCCGAGAGGGAAGTTCCTCCGGCGGAATCGCTCCACCGGAGGGAAAAAGTGCAACTGCCCAAGTTCCGCCTCAAGGCGGTGGCGCTTCGTCCTGAATACCATCCCCTTATTTTTTTCTAGGTCAAAATGACTTATATACCAGAAGATGGGCACCAGAGGTGGGCCGAGGAGGGCAGCACCCACCAGGGCGTGCCTGGGCCTCCTAGCGTGCCCAGGTGGGTTGTGCCCACGTGGTGGCCCTCCTCTGGTACTTATTTGCTCCAATATTTATTAAATATTTCATAAAAAATCCTCGGGGACTTTCATCTCATTTGGAGTTGTGCGGAATAGGTAGCTTGACGTAGCTTTTTCAGGTCCAGATTTCCAGCTGCCAGAATTCTCCCCCTTGGTGCATACCTTGCATATTATGAGAGAAAAGGCATTAGAATTACTCCAAAAAGCATTATTATACAATAAAACAACATAAATAACAGTAGGAAAACATGATGCAAAATGGACGTATCAGGCGATTGTTGGAAATATGCCCTAGAGGCAATAATAAAATGGTTATTATTGTATTTCCTTGTTCATGATGATTGTCTATTGTTCATGCTATAATTGTATTAACTAGAAACCGTAATACATGTGTGAATACATAGACCACAACATGTCCCTAGTGAGCCTCTAGTTGACTAGCTCGTTGATCAACAGATGGTCATGGTTTCCTGACCATGGACATTGGATGTCATTGATAACGGGATCACATCATTAGGAGAATGATGTGATGGACAAGCCCCAATCCTAAGCATAGCACAAGATCGTGTAGTTCGTTTGCTAAAAGCTTTTCCAATGTCAAGTATCATTTCCTTAGACCATGAGATTGTGCAACTCCCGGTTATCATAGGAATCCTTTCGGTGTACCAAACGTCACAACATAATTGGGTGGCTATAAAGGTGCACTACGGGTATCTTCGAAAGTGTCTGTTGGGTTGGCACGAATCGAGACTGGGATTTGTCACTTCGTGTGACGAAGAGGTATCTCTGGGTCCACTCGGTAATGCATCATCATAATGAGCTCAATGTGACTAAGTAGTTAGCCACGGGATCATGCATTACGGAACGAGTAAAGTGACTTGCCGGTAACGAGACTGAACGAGGTATTGGGATACTGACGATCGAATCTCGGGCAAGTAACATACCTATTGACAAAGGGAATTGTATACGGGGTTGCGTGAATACTTGACATCGTGGTTCATCCGATGAGATCATCGTGGAACATGTGGGAGCCAACATGGGTATCCAGATCCCGCTGTTGGTTATTGACCAGAGAGCTGTCTTGGTCATGTCTGCATGATTCCCGAACCCGTAGGGTCTACACACTTATGGTTCGGTGACGCTAGAGTTGTTATGGGAATTAGTGTGCAGTTATCGACTGTTGTTCGGAGTCTCAGATGAGATCCCGGACGTCACGAGGAGTTCTGCAATGGTCCAGAGGTAAAGATTTATATATGGGAAGTCCTATATTGGCCACCGAAAAATGTTCGGGATTTTTCGGTATTGTACCGAGAAGGTTCTAGAAGGTTCTGGAGTGGGGCCCACCTGCATGGGGGACCCACATGAACGTGGGTAGTGGGGGCAAGGCCCCACACCCCTGGTCAAGGCGCACCAAGATCCCCCCTTAGAAGGAATAAGATCATATCTCGAAGGGATAAGATCAAGATCCCTAAAAAGGGGGGATAACAACCGGTGCGGAAGGAAATGATGGGATTTCTTCCCTCCCACCTTTGCCAATGCCCCAATGGACTTGGAGGGCAAGAAACCAGCACCCTCCACCCCTATATATAGTGGGAAGGCTCATGGGAGCTTCACCCCTTGCCCCTGGCGCAGCCCTCCCCCTCTCCAACTCCACCTCCTCCTCAGTAGTGCTTGGCGAAGCCCTGCCGGAGAACTGCAAGCTCCACCACCACGCCGTCGTGCTGCCGGAGCTCTCCCTCAACTTCTCCTCTCCCCTTGCTGGATCAAGAAGGAGGAGACATCCCCGGGCTGTAGGTGTGTTGAACGCGGAGGCGTCGTCCTTTCGGCGTTAGATCGGATCTTCCGTGATTTGAATCGTCGCGAGTACGACTCCCTCATCCGCGTTCTTGTAACGCTTCTGCATCGCGATCTTCAAGGGTATGAAGATGCACTCCCCTCTCTCCTGTTGCTAGTCTCTCCATAGATTGATCTTGCTGATGCGTAGAAATTTCTTAATTTCTACAATGATCCCCAAGAGTGGCATCATGAGCTAGGTCTATGCATAGTTTCTATGCACGAGTAGAACACAAGTAGTTGTGGGCATTGGTTTGTTCAATTTTCTTACCGTTACTAGTCCTATCTTGTTTCGGCGGTATTGTGGGATGAAGCGGACCAGACCGACCTTACACGTACGCTTACGTGAGACAGGTTCCACCGACTGACATGCACTTGTTGCATAAAGGTGGCTAGCGGGTGCTAGTCTCTCCCACTTTAGTCAGACCAGATTCGATGAAAAGGGTCCTTATGAAAGGTAAATAGAAATTGGCATATCACCGTTGTGGCTTTTGCGTAGGTAAGAAAAGTTCTTGCTAGAAACTCATAGCAGCCACATAAAACATACAACAACAATTAGAGGACGTCTAACTTGTTTTTGCAGGGTATGCTATGTGATATGATATGTGTTGGGGAACGTGGCAGAAAATAAAAAAATTCTACGCATCACCAAGATCAATCTATGGATTCATCTAGCAACGAGAGAGAGGAGTGCATCTACATAGCCTTGTAGATCGTGAGCGGAAGCGTTCAAGAGAACGGGGTTGATGGAGTCGTACTCGTCGTGATCCAAATCACCGATGATCCTAGCACCGAACGGACAGCACCTCCGCGATCAACACACGTACGGAGCGGTGACGTCTCCTCCTTCTTGATCCAGCAAGGGGGAAGGAGAGGTTGAGGAAGAGGGCTCCAACAGCAGCACGACGGCATGGTAGTGGTGGAGCGGCAGTACTCCGGCAGGGCTTCGCCAAGCTCTTAACGGAGGAGGAGAGGTGTTGGGGAGGGGAGGGCCTGCGCCTTGGATGTGGTGTGCAGCCCTCCCCTCGCCCCCCTATTTATAGGGGAAGGGGGAAGGGGGCCGGCCCCCTCTAGATGAGATCTAGAGGGGGTCGGCGGCCAAGGGGAGGGGGCTTGCCCCCAAACAAGGGGGCGCCCCCTCTAGGGTTCCCCCCAAACCCTAGGCGCATGGGCCCAAGGGGGGTGCGCCCAGCCCTCTAGGACTGGTTCCCTGCCCACTATGGCCCATGAGGCCCTCCGAGAGAGGTGGCCCCTCCCGGTGGACACCCGGAACCCCTCCGGTGGCCCCGGTACAATACCGATATGCCCCCGAACTTTTCCGGTGACCATATGACAACTTCCCACATATAAATCTTCACCTCCGGACCATTCCGGAACTCCTCGTGACGTCCAGGATCTCATCCGGGGCTCCGAACAACATTCGGTAATCACTTACAAGTCTTCCTAATAACCCTAGCGTCACCGAACCTTAAGTGTGTAGACCCTACAGGTTCGGGAATCACGCAGACATGACCGAGACAGCTCTCCGGCCAATAACCAACAGCGGGATCTGGATACCCATGTTGGCTCCCACATGTTCCATGATGATCTCATCAAATGAACCACGATGTCGAGGATTCAAGTAATCCCGTATACAATTCCCTTTGTCAATCGGTACGTTACTTGCCCGAGATTCGATCGTCGGTATCCCAATACCTCGTTCAATCTCGTTACCGGCAAGTCACTTTACTCGTACCATAATGCATGATCCCGTGACCAACCACTTGGTCACATTGAGCTCATTATGATGATGCATTACCGAGTGGGCCCAGAGATAGCTCTCCGTCATATGGAGTGACAAATCCCAGTCTTGATCCGTGCCAACCCAACAAACACTTTCGGAGATACCTGTAGTACACCTTTATAGCCACCCAGTTACGTTGTGATGTTTGGTACATCCAAAGCACTCCTACGATATCCGGGAGTTACACGATCTCATGGTCTAAGGAAATGATACTTGACATTATAAAAGCTCTAGCAAACGAACTACACGATCTTATGCTATGCTTAGGATTGGGTCTTGTCCATCACAATATTCTCCCAATGATGTAATCCCGTTATCAATGACATCCAATGTCCATGGTCAGGAAACCGTAACCATCCATTGATCAACGAGCTAGTCAACTAGAGGCTCACTAGGGACTTGTTGTGGTCTATGCATTCACACATGTATTACGATTTCCGGATAACACAATTATAGCATGAACGATAGACAATTATCATGAACAAAGAAATATAATAATAACCATTTTATTATTGCCTCTAGGGCATATTTCCAACAGTCTCCCACTTGCACTAGAGTCAATAATCTAGTTACATTGTGATGTATCGAACACCCATTGCGTTCTGGTGTTGATTATGTTTTGCTCTAGGGAGAGGTTTAGTCAACAGATCTGCTATATTCAGGTCCGTATGTACTTTACAAATATCTATGTCTCCATCTTGAACATTTTCACGAATGGAGTTGAAGCGACGCTTGATGTGCCTAGTCTTCTTGTGAAACCTGGGCTCCTTGGCAAGTGCAATAGCTCCAGTGTTGTCACAGAAGAGTGTGATCAGCCCCGACGCACTGGGTATGACTCCTAGGTTGGTGATGAACTCCTTCACCCAGATAGCTTCATGCGCTGCCTCCGAGGCTGCCATGTACTCCCCTTCACATGTAGATCCCGCCACGACGCTCTGCTTGCAACTGCACCAGCTTACTGCCCCACCATTCAAAATATACATGTATCCGGTTTGTGACTTAGAGTCATCCAGATCTGTGTTGAAGCTAGCGTCGACGTAACCCTTTACGACGAGCTCTTCGTCACCTCCATATACGAGAAACACATCCTTAGTCCTTTTCAGGTACTTAAGGATATTCTTGACCACTGTCCAGTGTTCCATGCCGGGATTACTTTGGTACCTTCCTACCAAACCTACGGCAAGGTTTACATCAGGTCTGGTACACAGCATGGCATACATAATAGACCCTATGGCCGAGGCATAGGGGATGACACTCATCTTTTCTCTATCTTTTGCCGTGGTCGGGCATTGAGCCGAGCTCAATTTCACACCTTGCAACACAGGCAAGAACCCCTTCTTGGACTGATCCATATTGAACTTCTTCAATATCTTATCAAGGTATGTTCTTTGTGAAAGACCTATGAGGCGTCTTGATCTATCTTTATAGATCTTGATGCCTAATATGTAAGCAGCTTCTCCAAGGTCCTTCATTGAAAAACACTTATTCAAGTAGGCCTTGATGTTGTCCAAAAGTTCTATATCATTTCCCATCAAAAGTATGTCATCTACATACAATATGAGAAATGCTACAGAGCTCCCACTCACTTTCTTGTAAACGCAGGCTTCTCCATAAGTATGCATAAACCCAAACGCTTTGATCATTTCATCAAAGCGAATGTTCCAACTCCGAGATGCTTGCACCAGCCCATAGATGGAGCGCTGGAGCTTGCATACCTTATTAGCATTCTTAGGATCGACAAAACCTTTTGGCTGCATCATATACAATTCTTCCTTAAGGAAGCTGTTAAGGAATGCCGTTTTGATGTCCATTTGCCATATCGCATAATCGTAGAATGCGGCAATTGCTAACATGATTCGGACGGATTTCAGCTTCGCTACGGGTGAGAAGGTCTCATCGTAGTCAACCCCTTGAACTTGTCGATAACCCTTAGCGACAACTCGAGCTTTATAGATGGTAACATTACCATCCGCGTCCGTCTTCTTCTTAAAGATTCATTTATTTTCTATCGCTCGCCGATCATCGGGCAAGTCTGTCAAAGTCCATACTTTGTTTTCATACATGGATCCTATCTCGGATTGCATGGCTTCAAGCCATTTGTTGGAATCTGGGCCCGCCATCGCTTCTTCATAGTTCGAAGGTTCACCGTTGTCTAACAACATGATTTCCAGGACAGGGTTGCCATACCATTCTGGTGTGGAACGTGTCCTTGTGGACCTACGAAGTTCAGTAGCAACTTGATCCGAAGTACCTTGATCATCATCATTAACTTCCTCTCTAGTCGGTGGAGGCACCACAGGAACATCTTCCTGAGCTGCGCTACTTTCCGGTTCAAGAGGCAGTACTTCATCGAGTTCTACTTTCCTCCCACTTATTTCTTTCGAGAGAAACTCTTTCTCCAGAAAGGACCCGTTCTTGGCAACAAAGATCTTGCCTTCGGATCTAAGGTAGAAGGTATACCCAATGGTTTCCTTAGGGTATCCTACGAAGACGCATTTTTCCGACTTGGGTTCGAGCTTTTCAGGTTGAAGTTTCTTGACATAAGCATCGCATCCCCAAACTTTTAGAAACGACAGCTTAGGTTTCTTCCCAAACCATAATTCATACGGTGTCGTCTCAACGAATTTAGACGGTGCCCTATTTAAAGTGAATGTAGCTGTCTCTAGAGCGTATCCCCAAAATGATAGCGGTAAATCGGTGAGTGACATCATAGATTGCACCATATCCAATAGAGTGCGATTACGACGTTCAAACACACCGTTACGCTGAGGTGTTCCAGGCGGCATGAGTTGTGAAACGATTCCACATTTCCTTAAGTGCGTACCAAATTCGTGACTTAAATATCCCCCCCCCC
>NC_041381.1:370115596-370203351 GCF_002162155.2 Triticum dicoccoides | reverse complement strand
TGATCGTAAGAACTTTATTTTTCGGTCACGTTGATTCTCTATCTCATTCTAAAATTCCTTGAACTTTTCAAAGGTCTCAGACTTGTGTTTCATCAAGTAGACATACCCATATCTACTTAAGTCATCAATGAGAGTGAGAACATAACGATAGCCTCCACAAGCCTCAACGCTCATTGGACCGCACACATCAGTATGTATGATTTCCAATAAGTTGGTTGCTCGCTCCATTGTTCCGAAGAATGGAGTCTTGGTCATTTTGCCCATGACGCATGGTTCGCATGTGTCAAATGATTCGTAGTCAAGAGACTCTGAAAGTCCATCAGCATGGAGCTTCTTCATGCGTTTGACACCAATGTGACGAAGGCGGCAGTGCCACAAGTATGTGGGACTATCGTTATCAACCTTACATCTTTTGGTATTCACACTATGAATATGTGTAACATCATGTTCGAGATTCATTAAGAATAAACCATTGACCAGCGGGGCATGACCATAAAACATATCTCTCATATAAATGGGATAACCATTATTCTCGGATTTAAATGAGTAGCCATCTCGTATTAAATGAGATCTAGATACAATGTTCATGCTCAAAGCTGGCACTAAATAACAGTTATTGAGGTTTAAAACTAATCCCATAGGTAAATGTAGAGGTAGTGTGCCGACGGCGATCACATCGACCTTGGAACCATTCCCGACGCGCATCATCACCTCGTCCTTCTCCAGTTTCCGCTTATTCCGCAGCTCCTGTTTTGAGTTACAAATACGAGCAACCGCACCGGTATCAAATACCCAGGAGCTACTACGAGTACTAGTAAGGTACACATCAATTACATGTATATCACATATACCTTTGGTGTTGCCGCCCTTCTTGTCCGCTAAGTACTTGGGGCAGTTCCGCTTCCAGTGCCCGCTTCCCTTGCAATAAAAGCACTTAGTCTCAGGTTTGGGTCCATGCTTTGGCTTCTTCCCGGCAACTGGCTTACCGGGCGCGGCAACTCCCATGCCGTCCTTCTTGAAGTTCTTCTTACCCTTACCTTTCTTGAAACTAATGGTTTTATTGACCATCAACACTTGATGTTCCTTTTTGATCTCCACCTTCACTAATTTCAGCATTGAAAATACCTCAAGAATGGTTTTCACCATCCCCTGCATGTTGTAGTTCATCACAAAGCTCTTGTAGCTAGGTGGGAGCGACTGGAGGATTCTGTCAATGACCGCGTCATCCGGGAGATTAACTCCTAGCTGAGACAAGCGGTTGTGCAACCCAGACATTTTGAGTATGTGCTCACTAACAGAACCATTCTCATCCATCTTACAACTGTAGAACTTGTCGGAGACTTCATATCTCTTGACCCGGGCATGAGCTTACCATTTTCAGCTCTAGGAACATCTCATATGCTCCGTGCTACTCAAAACGCTTTTGGAGCCCCGGTTCTAAGCTGTAAAGCATGCCGCACTGAACCAGGGAGTAATCATCACTACGCGACTGTCAGGCGTTCATAACGTCTTGAGTTACTGGGAAAACGGGTGCTTCACCTAGCGGTGCATCTAGGACATATGCTTTCTTGGCAGCTATGAGGATGATCCTCAAGTTCCGGACCTGGTCCGTATAGTTGTTGCCATCGTCTTTCAGCTTGGTTTTCTCTAGGAACGTGTTGAAGTTGAGGGCAACATTAGCGTGGGCCATTTGATCTACAAGACATATTGCAAAGATTTTAGACTAAGTTCATGATAATTAAGTTCATCTAATCAAATTATATAATGAACTCCCACTCAGATAGACATCCCTCTAGTCATCCAAGTGATACATGATCCGAGTCAACTAGGCCGTGTCCGATCATCACGTGAGACGGACTAGTCATCATCGATGAACATCTTCATGTTGATTGTATCTTCTATATGACTCATGTTCGACCTTTCGGTCTCTTATGTTCCGAGGCCATGTCTGTACATGCTAGGCTCGTCAATTCAACCTAAGTGTTTTGCATGTGTAAATCTGGCTTACACCCGTTGTATGTGAATGTTAGAATCTATCACACCCGATCATCACGTGGTGCTTCGAGACAACGAACTTTCGCAACGGCGCACAGTTAGGGGGAACACTTTCTTGAAATTATTATGAGGGATCATCTTATTTATGCTACCGTCGTTCTTAAGCAAATAAGATGTAAAACATGATAAACATCACATGCAATCAAATAGTGACATGATATGGCCAATATCATTTTGCTCCTTTTGATCTCCATCTTCAGGGCGCCATGATCATCATCATCACCGGCATGACACCATGATCTCCATCATCATGATCTCCATCATTGTGTCTTCATGAAGTTGTCACGCCAATGATTACTTCTACTACTATGGCTAACGGTTTAGCAATAAAGTAAAGTAATTACATGGCATTATTCAATGACACGCGGGTCATACAATAAATAAAGACAACTCCTATGGCTCCTGCCGGTTGTCATACTCATCGACATGCAAGTCGTGATTCCTATTACAAGAACATGATCAATCTAATACATCACATATATTTCATTCATCACATCCTTTTTGGCCATATCACATCACAAGGCATATGCTGCAAAAACAAGTTAGACGTCCTCTAATTGTTGTTGCATGTTTTTACGTGGCTGCAATAGGGTTCTAGCAAGAACGTTTCTTACCTACGCCAAAAACCACAACGTGATATGCCAATTTCTATTTACCCTTCATAAGGACCCTTTTCAACGAATCCGATCTGACTAAAGTGGGAGAGACAGACACCCGCTAGCCACCTTATGCAACTAGTGCATGTCAGTCGGTGGAACCTGTCTCATGTAAGCGTACGTGTAAGGTCGGTCCGGGCCGCTTCATCCCATGATGCCGCCGAAACAAGATAAGACCAGTAGTGGCAAGAAAATTGACAAAATCAACGCCCACAACAATCTTGTGTTCTACTCGTGCATAGAAACTACGCATAGACCAAGCTCATGATGCCACTGTTGGGGAACGTTGCAGAAAATAAAAAATTTCTATGCATCACCAAGATCAATCTATGGAGTCATCTAGCAACGAGAGAGAGGAGTGCATCTACATACCCATATAGATCGCGAGCGGAAGCGTTCAAGAGAACGGGGTCGATGGAGTCGTACTCGTCGTGATCCAAATTACCGATGATCCTAGCACCAAAGGGACGGCACCTCCGCGTTCAACACATGTACGGAGCAGTGACATCTCCTCCTTCTTGATCCAGCAAGGGAGAAGGAGAGGTTGAGGAAGAGGGCTCCAATAGTAGCACGACGGCGTGATGGTGGTGGAGCGGCAGTACTCCAACAGGGCTTCGTCAAGCTCTTAACGGAGGAGGAGAGGTATTGGGGAGGGGAGGGGCTGTGCCTTGGATGTGGTGTGCAGCCCTCCCCTCGCCCCTCTATTTATAGGGGAAGGGGGAAGGGGGCCGGCCCCCTCTAGATGAGATCTAGAGGGGGGCGGCGGCCAAGGGGAGGGGGCTTGCCCCCCAAGCAAGGGGGGCGCCCCCTCTAGGGTTCCCTCCCCCAAACCCTAGGCGCATGGGCCCAAGGGGGGGGTGCACCCAGCCCTCCAGGGGCTGGTTCCCTGCCCACTATGGCCCATGAGGCCCTCCGAGAGAGGTGGCCCCTCCTGGTGGACCCCCGGAACCCCTCCGGTGGCGCCGGTACAATACCGATATGCCCCCAAACTTTTCCGATGACCAAATGACAACTTCCCACATATAAATCTTCACCTCCGTACCATTCCGAAACTCCTCGTGACGTCTAGGATCTCATCCGGGGCTCCGAACAACATTCGGTAATCACTTACAAGTCTTCCTAATAACCCTAGCGTCACCGAACCTTAAGTGTGTAGACCCTACGGGTTCGGGAATCACACAGACATGACCGAGACAGCTCTCCGGCCAATAACCAACAGCGGGATCTGGATACCCATGTTGGCTCCCACATGTTCCATGATGATCTCATCGAATGAACCACGATGTCGAGGATTCAAGTAATCCCGTATACAATTCCCTTTGTCAATCGGTACGTTACTTGCCCGAGATTCGATCGTCGGTATCCCAATACCTCGTTCAATCTCGTTACCGGCAAGTCACTTTACTCGTACCATAATGCATGATCCTGTGACCAACCACTTGGTCACATTGAGCTCATTATGATGATGAATTACCGAGTGGGCCCAGAGATAGCTCTCCATCATACGGAGTGACAAATCCCAGTCTTGATCCGTGCCAACCCAACAGACACTTTCGGAGATACCTGTAGTATACCTTTATAGCCACCCAGTTACGTTGTGACATTTGGTACACCCAAATCACTCCTATGATATCCGGGAGTTACACGATCTCATGGTCTAAGGAAAAGATACTTGACATTATAAAAGCTCTAGCAAACGAACTACACGATCTTATGCTATGCTTAGGATTGGGTCTTGTCCATCACATCATTCCCCCAATGAAGTGATCCCATTATCAATGACATCCAATGTCCATGGTCAGGAAACCATAACCATCCATTGATCAACGAGCTAGTCAACTAGAGGCTCACTAGGGACATGTTGTGGTCTATGCATTCACACATGTATTACGATTTCCGGATAACACAATTATAGCATGAACTATAGACAATTATCATGAACAAGGAAATATAATAATAATCATTTTATTATTGCATCTAGGGCATATTTCCAACAATATGGCCAAAAGAATGTGATGAATGATATGTGATGTATGAGATTGATCATGGTCTTGTAATAGGAATCACGACTTGCATGTCGATGAGTATGACAACTGGCAGGAGCCATAGGTGTTGTCTTAATTTATTGTATGACCTGCATTTCATTGAATAACGCCATGTAATTACTTTACTTTATTGCTAAACTGTTAGCCATAGTAGTAGAAGTAATAGTTGGCGAGACAACTTCATGAAGACACGATGATGGAGATCATGGTGTCATGCCAGTGATGATGATGATCTTGGCACCCCGAAGATGGAGATCAAAAGGAGCAAAATGATATTGGCCATATCATGTCACTATTTGATTGCTTGTGATGTTTATCATGTTTTTACATCTTATTTGCTTAGAACAACGGTAGCATAAATAAGATGATCCCTCGCTAAAATTTCAAGAAAGTGTTCCCCTAACTGTGCACCATTGCGAAGGTTCGTTGTTTCGAAGCACCACGTGATGATCGGGTGTGATAGATTCTAACGTTCGAATACAACGGGTGTAAGCCAGATTTACACAAGCAAAACACTTAGGTTGACTTGATGAGCCTAGCATGTACAGACATGGCCTCGGAACACAAGAGACCGAAAGGTCAAACATGAGTCGTATAGCAGATACGATCAACATGAAGATGTTCACCGATGATGACTAGTCCGTCTCACGTGATGATCGGACACGGCCTAGTTGACTCGGATCATGTATCACTTAGATGACTAGAGGGATGTCTATCCGAGAGGGAGTTCATTAAATTATTTGATTAGATGAACTTAATTATCATGAACATAGTCAAAAGGTCTTTGCAAATTATGTCGTAGCTCACGTTTTGGTTCTACTATTTAGATATGTTCCTAGAGAAAATTTGGTTGAGAGTTGATAGTAGCAAATTGTGCGGACTAGGTCCGTAAACTGAGGATTGACCTCATTGCTACACGGAAGGCTTGTGTCCTTATTGCACCGCTCAGTGTGTTGTACCTCGAGCGTCGTCTGTGGATGTTGCGAACATCTGACATACACGTTTTGATGA
Source organism: Triticum dicoccoides (assembly GCF_002162155.2). Lineage (NCBI taxonomy): Eukaryota > Viridiplantae > Streptophyta > Magnoliopsida > Poales > Poaceae > Triticum > Triticum dicoccoides. The sequence goes on along the minus strand of NC_041381.1, from coordinate 370,197,584 downwards.
CTAGGTGATAGTTCGGAGCATAATGTTAAACGGTTTAGATTGAGGCACCGAAGACATTTTTGAAATGTCGCAGAACATATGAGAAGTTCCAAGAGCTGAAGTTGGGATTTCAGGCTCGTGCCCACGTCAAGAGGTATGAGACCTCTGACAAGTTTCTTAAGCCTGCAAACTAAGGAGAAAAGCTAAATCATTGAGCATGTGCTCAGATTGTCTAAGTGCTACAATCGCTTGAATCGAGTGGGAGCTATCTTCCAGATGAGATAGTGATGGTTCTCCAAAGTCACTGCCACCAAGCTACTAGAGCTTCGTGATGAACTATAACATATCAGGGATAGATATGATGATCCTTGAGCTATTCGCGACGTTTAACACCGCGAAAGTAGAAATAAAATAGGAGCATCAATTGTTGATGGTTAGTAAAACCACTAGTTTCAAGAAGGGCAAGGGAAAGAAGGGATACTTCATGAAACGGCAAATCAGTTGCTGCTCTAGTGAAGAAACCCAAGGTTGAACCCAAACCCGAGACTAAGTGCTTTCGTAATGAGGGGAATAGTCACAGAAGCAGAACTACCCTAGATACTTCGTAGATGAGAAGGCTGGCAAGGTCGACAGAAGTATATTGGATATACATTATATTAATGTGTACTTTACTATGACTCCTAGTAGCACTAGGGTATTAGATACCGGTTCGGTTGCTAAGTGTTAGTAACTCGAAATAAAAGATGCGGAATAAACAGAGACTTGCTAAAGGTGAGATGACGATATGTGTTGGAAGTGTTTCCAAGGTTGATGTGATCAAGCATCGCATGCTCCCTCTACCATTGAGATTGGTGTTAAACCTAAATAATGGTTATTTCGTGTTTGCGTTGAGCACATACATGATTGGATTATGTTTATCGCAATACGGTTATTCATTTAAGGAGAATAATGGTTACTCTATTTATTTGAATAATACCTTCAATGGTCTTGCACCTAAAATGAATGGTTTATTGAATCTCGATCGTAGTGATACACATGTTCATGCCAAAAGATATAAGATAATAATGATAGTACCACATACTTGTGGCACTGCCATTTGAGTCATATTGGTATAAAACACATGAGGAAGCTCCATGTTGATGGATCTTTGGACTCACTCATTTTTGAAAAGATTGAGACATGCGAACCATGTCTATTGGTATATACGCATGAAGAAACTCCATGCAGATGGATCGTTTGGACTCACTTGATTTTGAATCACTTGAGACATGCAAATCATACCACATGGGCAAGATGACTGAAAGGCCTCGTTTTCAGTAAGATGGAACAAGAGAGCAACTTGTTGGAAGTAATACATTTTGATGTGTGCAATCCAATGAGTGCTGAGGCACGCAGTGGATATCGTTAGGTTCTTACTTCACAGATGATTTGAGTAGATGCTAAGTATATTTACTTGATGAAACACAAGTCTGAAATATTGAAAGGTTCAGGTAATTTCAGAGTGAAGTTGAAGATCGTCGTGATAAGAGGATAAAATGTCTATGATATGATCATAGAGATAAATATCTGAGTTATGAGTTTGGTACACAATTAAGACATTGTGGAAATTGTTTCATGACTAATACCGCCTGAAACACCATAGTGTGATGGTGTGTCCGAACATCATAGCTGCACCCTATTGGATATGGTGCATACCATGATGTCTCTTATCGAATTACCACTATCGTTTATGGGTTAGGCATTAGAGACAACCGCATTCACTTTAAATAGGGAACCACATAATTTCGTTGAGATGACACCATATGAACTATGGTTTAAGAGAAACCTAAGTTGTCGTTTCTTAAAAGTTTGGCGCTGCGACGCTTATGTGAAAAAGTTTCAGGCTGATAAGCTCGAACCCAAAACGGATAAATGCATCTTCATAGGACACCCAAAACAGTTGGGTATACCTATTGTCTTAGATTCGGAAGCAAAAGGGATTGTTTCTGGAAGCGGGTCCTTTCTTGAGGAAAAGTTTCTCGCAAAAGAATTGAGTGGGAGGATGGTGGGGACTTGATGAGGTTATTGAACCGTCACTTCAATTAGTGTGTAGCAGGACACAGGAAGTTGTTCCTGTGGTGCCTACACCAATTTAAGTGGAAGCTGATGATATTGATCATGAAACTTTGGATCAAGTCACTACCAAACCTCGTAGGTCGACAAGGATGTGTACTACTTCAGAGTGATACGTAATCCTGTCTTGGAGGTCATGTTGCTAGACAACAATGAACCTACGAGCTATGGAGAAGCGATGGTGGGCCCGAATTCCGATGAATGGCTCGAGGCCATAAAATCCGAGAGAGGATCCATGTATGAAAACAAAGTATAGACTTTGGAAGAACTACTTAATGGTCCAAGTCTATTGGGTACAGATTGATTTTAAAAGGAAGATGGACAATGATGGTAAGTGTCACCATTCAGAAATCTCGACTTATCGCTATAATGTTTTCCGACAAGTTCAAGGAGTTGACTGCGATGAGACTTTCTCACTCGTAGCGATTCTAAGAGTCTGTTGGAATTGTATTAGCAGTTACTGCATTCTTTATGAAATCTTGTAGATAGGATGTCAAAACATTGTTTCCTCGATGATTTTCTTGAGGAAAGGTTGTATATGATACAACCAGAAGGTTTTGTCAATCCTGAAAGGTGCTAACAAGTATGCAAAGCTCCAGCAATCCTTCTAAGGACTGGAGTAAGCATCTTGGAGTTGGAATGTACGCTTTGATGAGATGATCAAAGATTTTGGGTTTATACAAAGTTTGTGAGAAACTTGTATTTCCAAAGAAGTGACTGGGAGCACTATAAAATTTCTCATGAGTATATGTTGTTGACATATTGTTGATCGGAAATGATGTAGAATTTCTGGAAAGCATATATGGTTGTTTGAAAGGTGTTTTTCAAAGGAAAACCTGGATTAAGCTACTTGAACATTGAGCATCAAGATCTATAAGGATAGATCAAAAACGCTTAATAGTACTTTCAAATGAATACATACCGTGACAAGATTTTGCAGGAGTTCAAATAGATCAGCAAAGAAGGAGTTCTTGGCTGTGTTATAAGGTGTGAGCATTGAGTAAGACTCAAGATCTAACCACGACAGAAGAGAGAGAAAGGACGAAGGTCGTCCCCTATGCTTTAGACGTAGGCTCCATAGTATGCTATGCTGTGTACCGCACCTGAAGTGTGCCTTGCCATGAGTCAGTCAAGGGGTACAAGTGTGATCCAGGAATGGATCACAGGACAGCGGTCAAGGTTATCCTTAGTAACTAGTGGACTAAGGAATTTTCTCAATTATGGAGGTGGTAAAAGAGTTCGTCGTAAAGGGTTACGCCGATGCAAACTTTGACACTAATCTGGATGACTCTGAGTAGTAGACCGGATTCGTATAGTAGAGTTGTTATTTGGAATAGTTCCAAATGGCGCGTGGTAGCTGCATATAGGAGATGACATAGAGATTTGTAAAGCACACACCGATCTGAAAGATTCAGAACCGTTGACTAATAACCTCTCTCACAAAGCAAGATATGATCAAATCCAATGGGTGTTGGATTCATTACAATCAAATAGTGATGTGAACTAGATTATTGACACTAGTGCAAGTGGGAGACTGTTGGCAATATGCCCTAGACGCAATAATAAAATGGTTATTATTGTATTTCCTTGTTCATGATAATTGTCTATTGTTCATGCTATAGTTGTATTAACTGGAAACCATAATACATGTGTGAATACATAGACCACAACATGTCCCAAGTGAGCCTCTAGTTGACTAGCTCGTTGATCAACAGATGGTCATGGTTTCCTGACAATGGACATTGGATGTCATTGATAACGGGATCACATCATTAGGAGAATGATGTGATGGATAGGACCCAATCCTAAGCATAGAACAAGATCGTGTACTTCATTTGCTAAAAGATTTTCTAATGTCAAGTATCATTTCCTTAGACCATGAGATTGTGCAACTCCTGGATACCATAGGAATGCTTTGGGTGTACCAAACGTCACAACGTAACTGGGTGGCTATAAAGGTGCACTACGGGTATCTCCGAAAGTGTCTGTTGGGTTGGCACGAATCGAGACTGGGATTTGTCACTCTGTGTGACGGAGAGGTATCTCTGGGCCCACTCAGTAATGCATCATCATAATGAGCTCAATGTGACTAAGTAGTTAGCCATGATATCATGCATTACGGAACGAGTAAAGTGACTTGTCGGTAACGAGACTCAACGAGGTATTGGCATACCGGCGGTCGAATCTCGGGCAAGTAACATACCGATTGACAAAGGGAATTGTATACGGGATTGCTTGAATCCTTGACATCGTGGTTCATCCGATGAGATCATCGTGGAACATGTGGGAGCCAACATGGGTATCTAGATCCCGCTGTTGGTTATTGGCCAGAGAGCTGTCTCGGTCATGTCTGCATGATTCCTGAACCCGTAGGGTCTACACACTTAAGGTTCGGTGACGTTAGAGTTGTTATGGGAATTAGTGTGCAGTTAACGAATGTTGTTCGGAGTCCCGGATGAGACCCCGGACGTCACGAGGAGTTCTGCAATGGTCCGGAGGTAAATATTTATGTATGGGAAGTCCTATTTTGGCCACCGGAAAATGTTCGGGATTTTTCGGTATTGTACCGGGAAGGTTCTAGAAGGTTCTGGAGTGGGGCCCACCTGCATGGGGGACCCACATGAACGTGGGTAGTGGGGGCAAGGCCCCACACCCCTGGTCAAGGCACACCAAGATCCCCCTTAGAAGGAATAAGATCATATCCCAAAGGGATAAGATCAAGATCCCTAAAAAGGGGGGATAACAATCGGTGGGGAAGGAAATGATGGGATTTCTTTCCTCCCACCTTTGCCAACGCCCCAATGGACTTGGAGGGCAAGAAACCAGCCCCCTCCACCCCTATATATAGTGGGGAGGCGCATGGGAGCTTCACCCCTTGCCCCTGGCACAGCCCTCCCCCTTTCCAACTCCACCTCCTCCTCAATAGTGCTTGGCGAAGCCCTGCCGGAGAAATGCAAGCTCCACCACCATGCCGTCGTGCTGCCGGAGCTCTCCCTCAACTTCTCCTCTCCCCTTGCTGGATCAAGAAGGTGGAGACGTCCCCGGGTTGTACGTGTGTTGAACACGGAGGCGCCGTCCGTTCATCATTAGATCGGATCTTCCGCGATTTGAATCGCCACGAGTACGAGTCCCTCATCCGCGTTCTTGTAACGCTTCCGCATCGCGATCTTCAAGGGTATGAAGATGCACTCCCCTCTCTCTTGTTGCTAGTCTCTCCATAGATTGATCTTGGTGATGTGGAGAAATTTTTAATTTCTGCAACGATCCCCAAGAGTGATGAGGGTGCTCAGGCTCGACATGAAAGCTCAATGAGGACCGGCCAAGCACAGTGGGTAGGAGGAGCCAAGCAACAGGGTGCGAGGGTGGGACGGGACGGTCACGCGCGGCACTGTGCCCTCTGCGCTGCTGTGTCTGCGTCCACCGAGCAAGCTACCGGCATTGGGGAGTGGCAGAGGGTCGCTGGGAGGAAGAGGCTGAGGTACCAGGAGGGAGAGGATACGCGAGGGTGTCGCGGGGTGGACGCACGTGCGAGGCAGAGATGTTATCGACGCGAAGAGCGCGCCGAATGCATGCCAGACGCCATGTACCCACGTGGTCACCCGTGCACTGGCGCAACACAGTGTGCCAGGGGAAGCAGACCGTGTCTGGGCTCTTGTGCCTTCAACACTGAGGCTGGGGATGCTCTTGGTTTGCTTCCAGGTTGATCAGACAAAGATTGGGCACTGGATCAAGTTTTTGTATAGAAACTGTTGAAGAAGTTTGTGAAAAACCCACAAGGAGATAAGGGCTGAGACTCGGTAGCTAAGCTTCAGCTTGGAAGGTAGTGATGCTATAAAAATTTGAGCTCAAATGGACCAAGCAAAAATACACTTGCTTCACAAAATGTCCTTGCTGTCCAGAAAATAAAATATTTTCTTGAGCCAAAATTCTCCACATGACCATGGGATATTTTTGCATAGGAAGGTGAGGCATGACCTAAAGAATATTAGGGAATTTATTGGGATTTTTCTAAGCAATAAAAATGAGGATTGCTTTGTAGCAGAAGTGAAAGATACTCATTTTTAGGAGGAAAATGAATATTATGCCATTGAATAAAATATTACCATGGCATTACTTTAGGAGTGATGAAGTCAAGAGATGTTTTGAGGGTGCTAGGAGGCACTTGGGGGGAAACCAAAAATAATTCCCAAGTGTTAAGTCCAAAAGAGTTGATCAAAATTCAAATTCAAACCAAATATTCAATAAAACTCCAAAAAAGAAAAATGGCAAAATTCAAGGTGTCACAGCAGATCTCTCCGCCGTTCCGGCGCGTGAAGGAGGAGCATTGCTCGCAACCGCCAGCGTTGTCACATTCACCACTACCTCGGCGGTGGGAGCTGTTCGTCGTCCCGGAGCGTCTTAACGACGCAAGAGTATGCTAATAGGGAAGCGGCACCGGCAGGACCCGCCGCCACACATCGCGGCTGACCGGAGCTGGCGTACACCTGGGCCCTGGACCGCTCTGTTACGACAGTGAAGACCAGCAAGCGCTGTCTCTGCCGTCTCGACAGGAAGATGGCCAAATTCGGCAAGGAGTGGTCTCTTAGCGAGATCGTCGCCACCAACGCCGCCTCCTCCAAGGCCCGCCACCCCCCGCCCACGTCATCGGTACCTTCGGCCGCACTGCGCATGGCGTAGGAGGAAGCATAGAGAATCATCCGCGAGCATTAGGCGGCTGATGGGAAGCCCTGACGCGACACCGCCGCCTTTTATCTTCCAAAGCCCGACGACTCCGACGATGACTCCGTCGCCGGATCCGAGGATGATGACGGAGGAGCCGCCGGCCAGCCCGGCATGGCCTACGAGGTCACCGTCACGTATGGGGTAATTTAAGTTTTTTAAAAGTTTTCTAGTTCACCGGACGAAATATCGTCCGTTTTGATGTAAAAATTATCCTAGTTTAAATGAATATCATCCCGTTTGTTTGAGTTTGAATCAAATTTGTTCATTTTCGTTAAAATTCATTAGAAATAAAAAGCAGAGATATGTGGCTAGCTTTGGATGACCGGCTCCGACATCAGATTTAGCGGACTAGTTCCTCACTGTTCGCAGACAGATGCAAGAGCAAATTTGAAGGTCAATGTTGAAGATGCCCTGAGTTATCTCTAGGTAGAAGAAGCTTGCGGAAGATGTTCGAAACTGGGTCAATACTTTCTTTTCTTTCTGAAGAAACGCAGGAGAGCTGCGAATTTCATTAAGAGGGAAAGCTGCATTGATACTGACAATACTATTTGGAGGATAGAATCAAGAGCACTCTTTCCCGAACATTGCAAAAGTAGACAAGAGTGCAAGTGCATGCTTGGATTGAGCTTTACTCCAAGGCTCCAAGCTAACCAAATGGACATATGGGGTCACCACATATATTCTCCAGGCCCATGCCTGTAATCTTATATACATACGTGTCCACTTAGAATTTGGAAATAATTCTGTAGATGGAGTCATGCGTGTTGCATGGCCATTAGTGGAGCGAGAAGACAAAGGCAGTGAAAGCATCTACAGCCGGACCCTATTTCCTTCCTAAACATCCGTAACGTCCGCTTGGTCAGTGCTCTATTAAAAAAGTTGACCTAACGGAAATCCTCACTTAGTCCCTGTACGCCTGTACTGAACGGCACTCTTCAAATCAGGACCAAATGTAGGGACGATATAAGGACGACCGGGCGCGACTGCGCACCCCGCTCCAGGTCATAGCGGTCTCACCTACAGCCACCCGAAGCTCCTGCCTCTCTTATCTTTGTCAAGACGGAGGTACCGAAATTTTAGTCCCACCTCGCCGCACGAGGTGGACGCCGGCCAGCTTAAATAGCCGCACCGGTAGATGGCGGCAAACTTCTCTCTTGTTGCATAGGTCGATCAATTCTCATTATGTGAACAAGGCAGCTTGACATTGGATTGCATTTCATTGACTGATTATTGTTCATCGAGTGTCAAGCTGATCTTATTCACATACGTTGATAGCCCAACAACAATGAGAGAGATTTTTAAATTGTTCATCGATTTTTCTTTTGGCCTACAACTGATCACATTTTGATTCAAAAAATCCGTGCAAACATCAATGTTTCGTTTGTGAAGGAGATAGACCATGACTATTAATCTTCTCTTAACAAAGGGTGCAATGATGACTAGCATTTATCGCTTCTCGACGACCCGGCTATTTAAGCCGGTGGACTAGGTCCTCACGCGACGAGGTAGGACTAAAACATTGGAAACGCGTCGGCCCAATATGAATGTGAAAATTTTAAGTATGAGCAATTTATTCGGTGTTTTTGACAGCTCCACGGGTCCTACACTGACAAAAACATCTAAATTGATCGACGTGCATGTGTTTTCATGTATTAATTGTTTTGAAAATAGAATTTGTGGTTGCAAATGGTAAAATATGAGACCCGTCCGGTCACTATCACGGATGCACCCGGCCGTGTCCACGGTCGTTTAAAGACCCAAATTTGTAGGTTGCGGGTCAGATGCGAGTGAAGTTTATTTTAAACCTTGAGAATGTAGAGCTCGTCCGAAATGAACCCTCACCTCTAAATCCCTGAAGTTTGTACCCTATACTTACTAATCCCGGTCAATTTCAACCCTCCACCTGTTTGGCGCACCGGGAAAAGATACATCCCGCCCGGGATCAAAGTCTACTCTCACTTACACCCTTGCCCCACTTGTCATATCTCTCCTCTACCCCCATTCCCCTCCATCTCTCTCCATCCTGAAACCAGTGCAGCGCCTCGACGGCACCAACATGGCGTAACGGGGACACCTGCCCGCCTCGAGGCTCATCGAGAAGGGTATGTAGTGCCCCCACGCGCCCCTGACGCTGCCGTGCCCGTGGACGTTGGCCCGGTCGTTGTTCATGGCCCACCCCTTCATGACCGACGCCGCCATCCACCCGCCGGCGCAGCACACGGAACAACTCCTGCCCGGCGTCCGATGTGCCACTGCACGGAACACGTCTACAGGCGGCGCCATGGCGAGGCAGTGGGATCCTGCGTGCCTCAAGGCGCGTCGCGACTGTTGGAACGGCAACACGACTCGGTCGTTCTCCATCAGCAGCCGCACCCGAGTCTGACGCTCGCCATGCTGCCGGCCGATGCAAACACGGCGCTCTAGCGCTCCATGCTCCCGCACACGCTTGTATAATGCTAATTAGTTGTGATTTCTGTTGCTACCCACTTAACCTTGTACATGTAGATAAACACTTGGATGTGATCAATGAAAATCATCGGTGATTCACACACACCATGTGGCCAGCAAGCCTACCGGCGGGGGCGGCATGTGGCTCGACCCACTGTGTGGTGCAACAGGCACAAAAGCACAGCTTGCACATCGGTGTGAAGCGCGGAGGCAGCAACAAGCGGACAACGCTCTGACAGGAGGAGGCGGTGATAGAGGCAAAGGTGTCCCGTCTTTCAATGAGATGATGGATATCGCTTTGGTGGAAGTCAACTTTGACAATCCGACTACGAACGTGCGAAGACGTCGCACCTTAGCAATCGCTAAACCAACTCCGAGAGGTTATTGACCACGCCGGAGCACGATCAACCTGACCACGAAGGTCTATTTCCTGCAAGCAAACGAAGAACAAGCAAGATCCCACATTCTTCCCACATTTTCTTATTATTCTTCAAAACGGCCCTAAGCATAGTAGACAATGTTCTATTGACTACTTCAGTTTGTCCATCAGTTTGGGGGTGACAAGTAGTACTAAAAAGCAGTTTAGTCCCCAACTTAGCCCATAAACATCTCCAAAAGTGGCTACGGAATTTAGTATCACGATCTGAAACAATAGTATTTGGCACACCATGCAAGCGAATAATTTTCCAAAAGAACAAATCAGCAACATTAACAGCATCATCGCTTTTATGACATGGTATAAAGTGTGCCATTTTCGAAAATCTATCCACGACAACAAATATGTTATCCCTCCCCTTCTTTGTTCGAGGTAAACCTAAAACAAAGTCCATAGACATATCCTCCCAAGGAACACTGGGTACAGGCAAAGGCATATATAAAGCATGAGGATTGAGTCGTGACTTAGCTTTTTGACATGTAGTGCAGCGAGCAACAAAACGCTCAACGTCCCGTCTCATCTTTGGCCAAAAGAAATGTGTAGCAAGTTCGTCCTCCGTCTTCTTCATGCCAAAGTGTCCCATTAATCCTCCTCCATGCGCCTCCTGCAACAACAAAAGACGAATAGAGCTAGCAGGAATGCATAGCTTATTAGCACGGAACACAAAGCCATCATTAATAACGAACTTGTTCCATGTTCTTCCTTCTTTACAATTATGCATTACATCTTTAAAATTAGCATCATGCACATATTAATCTTTGATGGTCTCCAAACCAAATATTTTGAAGTCAAGTTGTGAAAGCATAGTATAGCGACGAGACAAAGCATCAGCAATAACATTTTCTTTACCCTTCTTGTGTTTAATGACATAAGGGAAAGTCTCAATGAATTCCACCCATTTAGCATGTCTATGATTCAGTTTAGGTTGACTTTTAATATGTTTCAAAGATTCATGATCAGAATGTATAAAAAATTCTTTGGGCCATAAATAATGTTGCCATGTCTCTAAAGTCCGAACAAGAGCATATAATTCTTTATCATAAGTAGAATAGTTCAGACTAGGCCCACTCAATTTTTCAGAAAAGTATGCAACAAGTTTGCCATCTTGTAATAACACACCTCCTAATCCAATTCCACTAGCATCACATTCAAGCTCAAAAGTCTTATTAAAATCAGGAAGTTGGAGTAAAGGAGCATGTGTCAACTTATATTTCAATACCGTGAAGGCTTCTTCCTGTGCGGTACCCCAAACAAAAGGCACATCCTTCTTTGTAAGCTCGTTGAGAGGTGCAGCAATGGTGCTAAAATCTCTCACAAAACGCCTATAGAAACCAGCGAGGCCAAGGAAACTCCTCACTTGTGTGACCGTTTTGGGCTGCGGCCAACTCTCAATAGCTTCAATCTTGGCTTTATCAACTTCAATTCCCTGTGGAGTAACAACATAGCCAAGAAAAGATACTCGGTCGGTGCAAAAGGTGCACTTTCCAAGGTTACCAAACAAACGTGCATCACGTAGAGCAATAAAAACAGCACGTAAATGTTCCAAATGTTCTTCCAAAGATTTGCTATAAATCAGTATATCATCAAAATAGACTACCACAAATCGTCCAATAAAAGCACGTAAAACTTCGTTCATTAGTCTCATGAAAGTACTAGGCGCATTAGTTAACCCAAAAGGCATGACTAACCACTCATATAAACCAAACTTAGTTTTAAATGTTGTTTTCCATTCATCACCCAATTTCATACGAATTTGATGGTATCCGCTACGCAAATCAACTTTGGAGAATATTGTAGAGCCACTCAATTCATCAAGCATATCATCTAGCCTAGGAATAGGATGACGATAACGAATAGTAATATTATTAATGCCTCTACCATTAACACACATACGTGACATACCATCCTTTTTAGGCACTAGTATAATAGGAACAGCACAAGGACTAAGAGATTCGCGTATATAACCTTTGTCGAGCAGCTCATGTACTTGACGCATAATCTCCTTCGTCTCCTCTGGATTGGTACGGTATGGTGCACGATTGGGTAGCGATGCACCGGGAATTAAGTCAATTTGATGCTCAATCCCTCGAATAGGTGGTAATTCCGGTGGCACGTCATGTGGAAAGACGTCAGCGAACTCCTACAAAATGTTAGTGACAGCAGGGGCAAAGAGGAAGGCACGTCATCAAATGAAAATAATGCCTCTTTGCGCACAAAAGCATAGCAAACAGATTTTCTGAAATCTAGCTCATCAATATCAGATTAGTGGCAAGTAAACATGCACTTTTCAATTTAAATTCAGAAACAACACTCGATGGTTTACTATTAGGCTTCATTTGTTGCTCAAACTCTTTTGCCACAATCTGATTTTCACTCTTATTTGTCTCATGTTTTGCTTTATTAGCTCTATTAATATCATCTTTCAAAATGGAATTAGGAGTCATAGGAAGCAAAGTAATATTTTTATCCTTATGAACCAGAGTATAATGATTGTTTCTACCATGGTGTACAGAATTTTTATCAAATTGCCATGGTCAACCAAGTAATAAGGAACATGCTTGCACAGGTACCACATCACAATCAACATAATCAGCATATGTAGAGATACTAAAATGCACACGAACAGTACGTGTTACCTTAACCTTACCGCTGTTGTTGAACCATTGGATGTAGTAAGGATGTGGATGTGGTCTTGTGGTGAGAGAGAGCTTCTCCACCATCTCCATTTTAGCCAAGTTGTTGCAGCTCCCTTCGTCTATGATGACGCGCACAGAACGTTCCTTCACAACTCCCTTTGTATGGAACAAATTATGCCTCTGATTTTGCTCAGCTTGTGTGACCTGCACACTCAAAACACGTTGAGCAACTAAACATTCATATCTGTCAGCATCGTCAGGAGCCATGTATTGCGTCTCATGATCAGAATCGTCTCCACCGTGTTCTTCATGTGTAATAAGAGCCAAAGTCTCCTCATCATAGTCACTAGCGGACTCATACCCACCATCCTCAGTAGCAATCATCACACACTGAGATTTGCATTCTCGCGCATAATGACCTCTTCCTTTACAACGACGACAAATAATATCACTTGTGTGCCCTGTTGATGCCATGGAAGAAGAAGAGCTCTGTGTAGGTCTGGCAGGTGCGCTCTTGGCAGATAGTGGTGGTTGTTCCTGCTTTCTTGTATCACGGCTGGAGGTGGCACCTGATGGAGGTGCTGGTGTAGTTGAAGTAGAAGATGCACGCGGTGTCCATGATGAAGGTCGGCCTGCAGAAAAGTTAGTTCGCGTCAATGCTTGTCGATCCTGCACTTCACGTTCAGCTTTACAAGCAAGATGGAATAAATTAGTGATATTAGTATGCTCCTTATAGTCTAGAATGGTCTGAATCTCTCTATTTAATCCACCCAAAAAACGTGCAAGCATAGCTTCATTCTCCTCAACAATACCACATCTAATCATGCCAGTTTGTAATTCCTGATAATATTTTTCTACAGAATTTTTCCCTTGTCTTAAGCGCTGCAATTTTTGAAGCAATTCACGTTGATAATATGGTGGAACCCAACGTGTACGCATAGCAGTTTTCAAAGCAGCCCAAGTAGTTGGAATAGGATATAATCTACAATGTTCAGACCATCATACACATGCAAAACTAGTGAAAGAACAAACAGCAGCGGCAACCCGTCTCTCCTCAGGATATTGTAAACATGTAAATCGTTGTTCAGTTTCTAACTCCCAAGTAAGATATATATCAGGAACATATCTACCTTCAAATGGTGGAATATTCAATTTCAGTTTAGGAAGATGGTCATGATCTCGTACCTGAGGGAGAGCTCTACCATAGTGATTATTTGCATGTGGACGACCTGGTGGTTGTGGTGCAGGTGGTTGCACGTAGTTCTGATTTTGATCAACCTCATCCTCGTAATCTCCCACATAATCATCCTCCTCCGCATCAGCAGCAGGAGCCACAGAAGTATCAACAGCAGCACCAACAGTTTGGCCAAACGCAAGAGGGACTCGGCTCGCTCGGGGGAGGGCTGTTTCGCGATGTGGAGGTAGTCATTGTTGTTGTTGTTGGAGAGGTGCGTTAGGTGCAGCGGGTGGTGGTGGTGGAAGACGCGCGAGCAATTCATTAAACTTGTTATCGAGCTTTGTTTCGAACATCTTCTTCATGCCATCTATCTTCTCCATGGCCTCTTCAAATCTGTTTAGCACATCTTGTACCTGTCCACTCATCATTTACTGAAATTTATCATGCAAATCCTTATTCGTCATGTTCTCCCAGTCAGTCTCGTCGGCTTGTGATCCTGGCATGGTTAGTAGCAATAGAAACACACAAAAATATGATCCTACAGACTACTAACAAGAGGTTGTGGTGGGTGTCACAAATCCGTCAAGCAAATCTCAAATAGTTACCAGTTCTTACCTAGCAGCAGGCGGTGATCGGCAACCGTTGTAGTCAAAACTCTCAAAGCTTGGATAGAGCGATTACCAGGGAGAGTCAAACGCACGACGTAGATGTATGTGGAGCTGGGAAGGCTTATAATATGGTAGCAAAAAGGGTCAGCAATAATCAATTCAGAGATGCAAAGTTGAATAAACGCTCAACGACGGTACTATGCTGGTCCTAGGCTAGACTGTGCTAGAGACGCGAGCCTAGAACACCAACAAAATCACGGCGCAGTACGTAAACAAGGGAGGAGCACACTGTTTTTTTTCGCTCCTTTTTTTGCGCTCTTTTTTTTTGGCGCTTCTCTTTTTTTTGCGAAAATTCACTATAATGGCAAGTGTCTCAGATCTATTCCCAAGTCAAGGTAACAGGATAGACACAAAATTTTTGCGACCAATTTTTTTTCGACTGCCCGGACCAAAATCTGGAAACGGCTCAAAAAAACTTTCTATAATGGCACCTGTCTTAAAACACTCAGAAACACCTAAAAATAGGATAGCCAGAAAAATTTTCGACAAGTGCGTTTTCGGAAAATTTTGGGCCTAAATGGAGGGTGGTTTCCGGACCCTTTTTTTCCCGAAACCTACTCCGACAAGGAAACTAGATGAATTCTCGAAAACAAACCTAATATGAGAAGAACTCGGATTGGTGGTGGATATATGGTGGTAGATGGCAGCAGTGGTGATATATGGCAGCGGTGGTGGTATATGGATGCGGATTCGAAGCGGTGGCGGATAAGCGGTGGTGGTAGATGGCAGGGGCGATGATGATGGTGCGGCGGCGGCGTGACAACTTATGACCAGAACTCAAAACTCTAAAAGACTAGACTCTAAGACCAGCAACTCGACACGACGATGCAACCGCAAATTCAACAACGCAAATACAGAAAAGATTATGCAAAGGCTCAGATTGGTTCGGATAGGATGAACTAACCCTAATTTTTTTTGTGGCTTTTTCGTGGACTGTAGGTATGAAGAACAGACTCTATCTAAACTACGAAAAACTGTAAAATCTCACCGAGCAACCTGGGAATCTGATACCACTTGATAGAGGTAAAGGTGTCCCGTCTTTCGATGAGATGATGGATATCGCTTTGGTGGAAGTCGACTTTGACGATCCGACTACGAACATGCGAAGACGTCGCGCCTTAGCAATCGCTAAACCAACTCCGAGAGGTTATTGACCACGCCGGAGCACGATCAACCTGACCACGAAGGTCTATTTCCTGCAAGCAATCGAAGAACAAGCAAGAAATTAAGATTGCAATCTGGATATTACGAATAATAGAGGAAAGCTTTATTAATCAAGGTGGGGTTCTGTGACGTCTTTGTCTGGTCGTTGAACACAAACGAAGTACGCGAACTTGCAGCTATGGCGAACTTTTAATCTAAACAAAACCCAAAGTCTAAACGACGCCCTAAGGGCTGTATATATGGAGGAAGAGGGGGGAATTTCGTGGCCCTTGGAGGAGGGGTCCGAAACCAACCCTAACTCTTGTTTCCCCACACATACGGACTCTAAAAACAGCCTATACTTAAGTATTTCGAAAATACATGGGCCTGGCCCAATAATAAGTTGACGCAGCACCTAGAATAGCCTCTACACGAAATTTATGAAGTGGCATCTTGTATATTTCGTCCAAGGCTTCATGCACTCCTTATGGTGGCTTCAAAGTCCTGAAATCATCACTTGTAACTCCGTTCTCGATCCCCTTGCGCATGCTATCAACTCCATGCGTGTTCTTGCTCCAATGTTCATCCTTCTCCAAGCTAGGCCCTTCATTTGTAAGCAAAACAAATGTATCCAATTTAGGCAGCATCATATTCTCATGAACATTAGAATCATTACCAAGAAACGAAAGTACCTGGTAATTTAATTGGCGTGCGCGAGCTCTAGTAATTGGTCCAGTATATGTAACAGTAGGGGCTGTGGGTGTAACAATGGTATTGATGTCCTCATCAGGCGGCAGCAGCGGGGCTAGCGGCGGCTGCGCGTGTGCTGCCTATTCGAGTACGGAGTGGCTCGCACGACATCAAGCGTCGCGTAAGGAGTGGCACGACCGGCAAGGTACAGCATCGGCTCGATTGGCAGATACACAGCGGCGTGCAAGTCAATGACAGCCCGTCACCATTCCCGAGGAAGGAGATCCCGTGGTTTCTCGGGAGAGATGGAGTCCGGGGAGATCGGGGAAGATGAATATGACATGTGGACCCGTGCAGTCAGCAAGACTAGAGAGTAATCCCGGCCGGGATCATCATTTTTCTAGCGTGCCAAACCAATGTAAATGGGTTCGGGGTCGAGATTGACCAGGATTGATAAGTACAGGGTATGAATTTCAGGAATTTAAAGGTGGAGGTTTGTTTTCGACGAGACCTACAAATTTAAGGTTTAAAGTAGACTTCACTCGTCAGATGCCCTAATAATACTGTGCGAGTTACACCTGCGGCCGGTGGTGACACGCCTCCCGATGTCCATTCGTTGTCCCCTCAAAAGAAAGAAAAAATCCATTCATTGTTCCCTACAAAACCAAAACCATGTTCATCTGTGAACATGCATGCATGCATCCATATAACGGCTGACATTCTTTCACCCCTACGCCACCGCGTCCGAACAACCCCAAATCGCTACCACACACTGCTAAGCCCAAGCACGAACATGTCACGCGGCGCGAAAATATCTGACCGCCCACCGGCGCACGTCCCTACCCCGTAATCTAGTACTGGATTTTTTTTTGACAGAATCTAGTACTGGATATGTTAGGTGGCAAGAGAACAAAAGAATCATGCACCATCATCATCGCCTACTCATCGATCGTTGGTTCCATCTCTCACTTTCGCCTTTCCATAAAAGATAAAACCCCTATTATATTGTCCTTGAACGGGTCAACACAGGTGTTGTTGGAGTATCGGTGATGTATCCGGCAGTCAACTCCGATGGCCACTCCGGCAGCGCGGCGTGCCGCCACCTGGATTTTGATTCGTAACAACCCGGTAATGATCTAATGATGTCGTACTAAACAACGCCGCGCACTAACCCAAAAGCGGCTTTCTAAGCCTTAGATTGCCCCCCTATGTGGCGGTGCTCCATTGGGCGGCACGTGACAAAGCCTGAAAGAGCCACTCCTTTTTGCTCCCTGTGCTTCACAGCTAATCCCTAGCTCGGCATCGATCGAGCGAGCTCGCAAAGCTGAAAACCGCGTCTGTTTTCACCAACTCCGGCCGGTTCCCAGCTTTTAAACCCTCCTGAAACCCCCGCCTGGATTAGCGTATCTGCCATCTGCTAATTGACATTGCTAATATTGTTAGTAGCTGGTTTGTTCACTAGCTTGTTTGCTTTGCTACGTTCCTCGTGCAGCTCGGCTCGGTTGTGTAAATGTTGGTTGGTTAGCGCAATGTACTACGTAGTGCGTTGCATGTGTTGGTAGGGAGAGTGTGGTTCTGCACGGGTGTGCGTTGGCTGGTAATTACGAGTACGTTGATGGAGCAAGGAAGGGAGGGGATGATGGGGAGCCTGTGCGGGAGGCGGCCGAGGGCGGAGACGCGCCACCCGGTGTACCGCGGCGTGCGGTTCCGGGCGGGCAAGTGGGTGTCGGAGATCCGGGAGCTGCGCAAGCAGAGCAGGATCTGGCTGGGCACCTACCCGACGCCCGAGATGGCCGCGGCGGCGTACGACGCGGCCGCATTGGCCCTGCGTGGCGCGGGGACGGCGCTCAACTTCCCGGACGCGGCCAGGTCGCGCCCGGCGCCGGCGTCCATGTCCGCCGACGATGTCCGCGCTGCGGCTGCCGCTGCCGCCGCGTCCGCGATGGGCAGCACCTGGGCTCCTCATCGGAGCGACCAATGCTGCGGTGATCAGCTGCGTGCAGGCGAGTCGGACCGGCGTGACGACGTAATCGGCGTCGTGGACGAGGACGACGTGTTCGAGATGCCGCGGCTGATGGTGAGCATGGCGGAGGGGTTGATGATCAACCCGCCGGTGCTGGGCACGGCGGCGGCGGACAGTTGCTCGGCGGCGTCGTACTACGCCGAAATTGAGGATGAGGACGCCGTGAGCTTGTGGGATCACTCTTGATCCATCACGTAATGGAGATAGTGGAGGAGGGTGTGACTAAGACCGATACGGACGCGCGCCATGAGTGACCGTGATGTGGTGATGTGGGATCGCCCGTGATGTGGACGGACGAATGTTTGTTGGCCAAACGTATATATGTACGCTGTACGTAGCATGGATGTGAAATGGATGGTGGAGACACAACATGGATATAGGCATACTAGTTATAGTGCCATCTTCTTCTTCAAATCATTTATATTATAGTTTGTGGATTATTATTTAAAAAATCAAACATTTTGGTTTGGAAAAATTCAGAAAAAAATAATATACATGCATATATGAGGATGGAATAAAAGTCTCCCCGTCTAGCCCCCCGTTCCAGAATGCCTCTAGCATCGTCGGTGGACAAGGTGGAGGTCTGTCTTCAGCGAATCTATCTTTGGTGGATTGCTCGGATTTGTACGTTGTTCGTCTACGTTCGTGTGTTTTCAGGTTGGATCCTTCTGATATACGCTCTTCATCGGTGGCGGTTGATGTTCTGGTGCGTTAATTCAATAGGGCACGACTTCCCGGCCGTCTAGCACGACAAGGTTTGTCCGGCTCCGGCGTGGGAGGTGCGATGACAGTGGCGCGCCTTCGGCTTGCTTCAGTGATTGTAGCCGTCGATATGTGGTCTACGAATCTGGATGTAATTTTTATTATTTTAGTGTTCGTTGTACTACCATGACTGACGATGAATATATCGAAAGTTTTTCCGAAAATAAGGGATGTAATGTATATACACTTGTCACCAGCGTGTCTCTGTGTTTGTGTTTGGTGTTTGTCTTTTAAGCGAAGAGGTTTGTATCAGGTAGTGTGTGTGTTGAAACTTTGTAGTTGAACTTACAAAGTGTAACCGCAAAAGAGAAAGCACGGTTACATAAAAAGGTACAATTATAACAAATAAAAAGCACAACAAGTAAATCTATACCAATATAAAAAAACTCAAAGGATAGGTCCAACAAATCTCGGCCATCAATCCAAGTCAACACATTTAGCGTGCAGTTAATGGCATACCAAATATAAATTTTTTCCCACGCTAATCACATACTTCTCCGTTTTTTTATATAAGGTGTATTTGTTTCTTGAAAAGTCAAACGAGTACAAGTTTGACCGAGTTTTTAAAAATGTATATCAACATTCACAATATGAAGTTTACATCATTTAATCTATCATGAAAAGTAGTTTCATATTTTATCTACTAGGTGTTGCAGATGTTGTTACTTTATTCTGTAATCTTGGTCAAACATTCAAATGGTTGACTTGCACAAAAACCAATACACATTATATTCTGGAAGGGGGGAGTAATTAACATGCAAATAATATCCTTCCTAATATCCATATGCAGTTAATATATTGCATAATATCAACGTGCATTACACGTGCAGATTTACTAATAACAAAAGGTGAGATTGCAATTTCACCACACATAAAGTGCAGTTTTTTTGCGGGTTGTAGCAAATACACCACTGAAAATAGGTAAAAGGTGATGGGACATTCACAAAAAGTGATTGAAGCATTATTTAAGAAGTTGCTACAAGTTTTTTTAAATAAGTGACTTTTTGAAAGAGTTTTCATCATTTATGCCACTGGTTATGTCACACTACTCAGTTTTGTCACTAGGGATTTCATTTTCTCAAAAATACCATCGCTTCATTACGAGCATGCTCAAAAATGCCACTAGACACCATTACTATCAGCTCAAATCTCGTTTTCCATGTAATAATGACCAAAATACTTATGGACCAACATGTCAGTTGTCCTTCTATCTTGAAAGGATTGAGAAGAGGTGTCTAGAGGGGGGGGGGTGATTAGACCCTCAACAAGTAAAGATAGCAGTTTTTAAGTTTTTCAAGTTAAGGTTGCAAATTAGCACAATTTCAAGCATTCACAATACAATTCAAGCAAGCATGCCAAGAGTATATGAGCAGCGGAAAGTAAAGCATGCAACTTGCAAGAAATTAAAGGGATGGGATTCGAGTGTGCAAACACAATTAGAGACACGGAGATTTTTGGCGTGGTCCGAAGGTGGTTGTCGGTGTCGAAACCGGCAGGTCTCGGGTAGGGGGTCCTGAACAGTGCGTCTGAGGATCGAAGGTAACAAGGAGGTAGGGGACACGATGTTTACCCAGGTTTTGGCCCTCTTGATGGAGGTAATACCCTACTTCCTGCTTGATTGACTTTGATGAGTATAGGGGTTATAAGAGTTGATCTACCTCGAGATCGTAATGGCTAAACCCTAGATGTCTAGCCTGTATGATTGTGTTCGCCCCTAAGGACTAAACCCTCTGGATTATATAGGCACCGGAGAGGACTTGTACAAAGTCGGTTTACATAGGAAGGAAACTGTACATCCGGATGCCAAGCTTGTCGTCCATGCAAAGGAGAGTCCCATTTGGACACGGGAGGAGGCCTTTTGTTCTTGTATCTTCATGGCTCGTTAATCCGGCCCATGGCACATAGGCCGGCTCTCTAAGGACCCCATAATCCAGGACTCCCTCAGTAGCCCCCGAACTTGCCTTCAATGACGTCGTTGTATCCGGTTCCATGTCTTCGGCTTTGCAAGGCGAGTTCCCCATTGTACTCTATATAGTTTGGCTTTTACATTAATTATTGTACTCTTCAGCTTCTGCACCGCCGTCATCTTAGCTTCCATGTGTTAGACGAATGCGAAGGGTCTGGGTGTTTTTACAAATAAACCCCTGACCATGTAGGGCAGGCGCTTATTTAAAGAGATTGAATCTCATATTTCATTCCTCACGAGACGAAAATCCTTGGAGCTTGCCATAAGAAACCAACCAAAGATGGCCAACGCTCCCTGCTCTTCATCGTGTCCCCAAGGCCCTCAAGAAGGCGACTGGGAGAGCTGTTCGGTGCCCCACGCCCAATTGACCAAGCTTCAGGCGCAGGGATACCTCCCTCCATCGGATCTAGTCCCCGTTCGGGCGGGATTAACTACCTTCAATGGCGAAGCCCTGGCGGAGAAATTCCCCAATCCCAATAAAGGGGAGCGGGTGTGCTTCGTTTCCTTCTTGCTGAGGGGCGTGGGGTTTCCAATCCACCCTTTCCTCAGAGGTCTTCTGGAGTATTACGGTCTCCAACTGCACGACCTCACGCCGGGCTCCATTCTACACATCGCGGGCTTTGTTGCTCTTTGCGAGTTGTTCCTAGGCTGCGAGGCCCATTTCGATTTATGGAGGAAATATTTCTGCCTCGTACCCCGCTCCCAGAAGCGATCCATATTTGAGGTGGGCGGTGCCGAAGTATGGAGTATAGGCGGAACAGGATACCTGCCCGACACTCCGAAGAAGGCATCCGAAGAGTGGCCCTCATAGTGGTTCTACGTCGAGGACGTTGTCCTTCCGGACCCAATCCGGCAAGGACTTCCCGAATTTCCCTTCGCTCCTTTAAAGAAGCGCGCTAGCCTACGTCCCCGAAGCAATGAAGAAGAAGATAGTGCGAAGGTTAAGAGGCTAGCAAACAAGATCAGAATACTCGCCCACTCCAGATTATCTATAGTTGAGGTAATGGCGATTTCAATAACGCGATGCGTTCAGCCGCCTCAATCCAGGGGCCTTCCCATGTGGCATTACAATGGGGAGGACAACGCCTCACGTTGTGGGCGCAAAGGTCCGGCTAGTTTCGCCGCGCTGGCCGCCACATTGACTGGCCTTTTCAAAGGGGAAAAGGAAGAATTCGCTCGCCTGAAGTGTCGAGAAGGTTTCTCCATGTAAACCCCATTGACTGGGTGAGTCTTTGATTATAGGCCTTGATTGATCTTTTTCCCTTAACTATGCTTTATAATTGAATTTAATCCGACTGCCGTTAACAGGAATGGAGAAAGGTCATTACGGGGATCTACAGCCCTGCCCCACAGCCGAAGGACCATAATCGAGACCTTGATCCTGGATACGAAGAGGATTTGGACATTTTTGTAGATTTCGAGGACAAAGTCTTTTATTAGACAAGTTACGACGGCACAGAGGTGGCCATTATAGCCGACTACCCCGGCCTTCTCCCTTCCTCCCATGTAAGTACCTAGGAGACATCTCCTCAAAAAAAAGTTTTCCCTATTATGACTCACTCACCGCACTACATCGTCCTCCCAAGGGGCGATGCTTGCACAAGAGTGCCGCAGCAAAGGCGTCCTCTAAGAAGATGATGCTTGCACAAGGCACATCACTGAAAAGAAAGGCGAACAATGATACAGCCGGGCCTTCTTCTACGTCGAAGAGGTATAATATTTTAGCACACACTCAGCAGATAGATCGGGCGGTGACGTTCCCTGTTGTGCCATACTGCAGGAGGAGTGAACGTCGGACTGCATCCGGAGACCTAGCTAGCCATGCACAGACTAATCCAGCCCCGGACCCTGCCCATGGACTGGAGGGGATGCGGGAGCAATGCCAGATTGTCATCTCCCAGAGGATTCGGATAATGTATCCGTCACAAACTCTGAAGTGGAGAGTGCGATGGGTCACCGGCGGCGGAGAGCGGCTATGCGCGACCCACATTTTACCGAAGAGGCTTTTAATGCTTTCAGCTCAGCGGATGCTTATATCCGAGCTTCTTGTGATGGAGTTGCTGGAGCCACTCACCAGCTTTCAAAGGATACGCGGGTAAGAATTTTTTGCGCAGATTCAATAATCATATGCCAGTAGCCCCCGAGTCTTGAAGCAGTTGGCCCAACTAATTTAAGATTCGTTGCATTGTTAGGTACTCATGGAGAGGAATAACACGTTATTGAAGGAGCTAGAAGAATGCTGAACTAAGCTATCTACTGCCACCGCGGAACTGGAAAATTTGAAGAAATCCAAGAAGTTACCTGATGGTAAGTACAGCAGCAACTCAGAAATAAGGCTCCGTGCACACAATGAGGTTGCTTAATTATGCACTTGTCTTGATGGTTAGGCTCGACAGATCAGCTGGAGGAGAGGCTAAGGGCTGCTCAAGCGGACAAACAACATGTCGAAGCGCAAGAAGCCGCTGGTCAACGTGTATTGACACGAACCATTACTGAAAAGAACAAACTACAAGATGCAAATATCAAGCAAGCCGAAGAACTCGAGGATTTAAGAGCCCAATTATCAGATGTTGTGAAGGAGAACAAGAAGCTGGAAGGCGGCATATTCAGTATGCTCTTGAACCTATCTATCACACGGTCTCATATTTGAAAATTTTGACAAGTTTGCTTCTGTAGGTGTGCTGACCGGACGTCCCGAAGGAGAAGTGTCCGGGTTCCAAGGCGACCTGCTACAAGAGTTGTCCAAATTGCACGAGCAAGCCCGGAAAGCATTGAGGAATATGGCGTAGGCTTTATGGCCATCTGATCCCCCTCCAGGAAGTATGGCTGAGCTTGTGAATTTATTCAAGGGAGCTCGTCCCCGTTTGCAGCTATGGAAGATATCAGCATGTGGGGAAGGCTCCCGAGATGCCTGGGCCATGGTGAAAACACGGTATACCAAGCTTGATCCGAATCATATGGCCCGGGTCGGACCCCGGGGATCAGATGGACAAGAAATTCCTGTTACCTTAGTATACGACCAAGTGAAAACAGCGGCTAAGTTTTCTCAACAGGATTGTAAACTAGACAACCTACTATAGGGTCTAGAGGAAGAAGTAGTTTTTGAGTCCAAGTAGTAGTGTGCTTTATCAAAAAAACTTATCTCCAGCCGAATTGTAAAACGATTGTCATGGCAGACTTTCCGCTTCGGCCTCCAGAACCCACGGTTTGAGTGTTTCCGGATTTGTATACCATTGGTAAATACCAAGGCATATTTGGAAACTAGGCAGTCCGGTCATAGTTTCTTAAACAGACAAGTTGTATTCGGGGAGTTATGTTATATTACATTTGATCGTAAGAAACATCTTCCAGAGGGAATAGTTCCGTTAAGGTTCCTTTCCCTGGGCCAGCACGGGTTTTTTGCGCATACATAAACTGTGATTCGAGAAATCATAGTACACAATATGGTTTGGGGGCATATATTGCAACGTGGGCAGTTTGTCTCTTGTCCGCCAACTGATTATTCCCTTAAGAACGCTAGCTTTCGGCTTCACCCGTCCGAGGTACATGTCCGGATGACCCGACTGTAACAATCGCAAAGGTGCTCCCTTTATGCCCTAGCCGAACAAGCGGGAACGTAGGGCATAAGCACAGGATCCAGGCAACCCAGCTTGGCAAAAACTGAAGTCATAAAGGTGCATATAATGGCGAAGACAGGACACATATGAGTAGACAACACATATATACGGTGAGCTTGACGCTCCAAAATAATAATCAGAATAAGCTTTTGTGAAAAGAAGCCCCCAGGTATCATGGGGTATGTACATTTAATGATGTATATCCCTTAAGTGTGCGGTTTATCCGAACACTGGCAAAAAATCATACAAAAAACGGAAGAGAGATAAAAAGGGGTGAGAGGGAGAGAAGAAAAGACGAAAAAAGTTATGCGTAGAATCTTCGGAGCCGAGCGGCGTTCCATGGGTTTGGTTCCAAATGATTATCCGAAGCGTTGCAAAGGCGATAGGATCCTCCAATGAGAACTTCATCTATAATGAAGGGGCCCTCCCATTTGGTCTTGAGCTTGTCCTTTTTCTTCTCTGGTAGGCGCAGGACGAGTCCACCGACATTATAAGTCTTTGCCCGTACGTCCCTGCTTTGATATCACCGAGCTTGCTGTTGGTAAAATGTGAAACGGGCCTTCGCGATGTCACGCTCCTCCTCCAAACCATCCAGATCGTCCTGCCGATCGAGCTCGGCCTCTCTCTCTTCATACATGCGCAATCGAGGTTAATCATGAATAATGTCGCAAGGCAATACTGCCTCGGCGCCGTACACCATGAAAAAGGGTGTGTATCTGAAAGTGCAACTATCCCTAGGTGGTTTTGGTAATTCCTAACAACATATAGCTCATTGAACTAACATCATTCCAAGATGAACATTTCAGGAAAAGCTCAATGAATGGCATGGCATGGATGAGAAAAGTGGATCCCTCTAAATGCTAAGGATAAAAGGATTGGCTCAAGCTCAAAAGCTCAAGACTCTACATTTTATATTTTAGTGATCCAAGATCACATTGAGTCTATAGGAAAAACCAATACTATCAAGGAGGGATGAGGTGTTGCTTAATGAGTTTCTTGCTCCACAGTGCTTAGTGATATGCTCCAAAACCCTCAACTACTTTCTCACATCCACATATGACCTAAACCAAAAGTCAAACTCGGCCCTACCGATTCTTTCTAGCCGGCGCCACCGAGTTCAGATGTCATAGCCACTGCCACAAACCCTAGGAAAATCGGTCTCACCGATAGGGATCTCGGTCTCACCGAGATGGGATTGTAATCTCTCTGTTTCCCTTCGTAACATTTCGGTACCACCGAGATGAGCGATCGGTCCCACCAAGATTGCAATGTAAACTCCCTGTTTCCTTTTCGTAACATTTCGGTCCCACCGAGTTTACCTGACCAACTCTCTGGTTAGCTTATTACCAAAATCGGTCTCACCGAGTTTGTGTAATCGGTCTCACCGAGATTACGTTATGCCCTGACCCTAACCATATCGGTCCTACCGAGTTGCATGTCGGTCCCACCGAAAATCCTAACGGTCACTAGATTTGCTGAATCGGTCCGACCGAGTTTATCAATTCGGTCCCACCAAGTTTGGCAAGTTGTGTGTACCGGTTAGATTTTGTGTGGAGGCTATAAATACCCCTCCACCTCTTCTTCATTTGTGGAGAGAGCCATCAGAAAAAACCTACACTTCCAACTTGCTGTTTCTGAGAGAGAACCACCTACTCATGTGTTGAGGCCAATATATTCCATTCCTACCATATGAATCTTGATCTCTAGCCTTCCCCAAGTTGATTTCCACTCAAATCTTCTTTCCACCAAATCCAAATCCTGTGAGAGAGAGTTGAGTGTTGGGGAGACTATCATTTGAAGCACAAGAGCAAAGAGTTCATCATCAACACACCATTTGTTACTTCTTGGAGAGTGGTGTCTCCTAGATTGGCTAGGTGTCACTTGGGAGCCTCCAACAAGATTGTGGAGTTGAACCAAGGAGTTTGTAAGGGCAAGGAGATCACCCACTTCGTGAAGATCTACTGCTAGTGAGGCAAGTCCTTCGTGGGCGACGGCCATGGTGGGATAGACAAGGTTGCTTCTTTGTGGACCTTTCGTGGGTGGAGCCCTCTGTGGACTCGCGCAACTGTTACCCTTTGTGGTTGAAGTATCCATCAACGTGGATGTAAGATAGCACCACCTATCGGAACCATGACAAAAACATCTGTGTCTCCAATTGCATTTGAATTCTCCAAACGCTTCCCTATACATTCGTGCAAGTTGCATGCTTTACTTTCCGCTGCTCATATACTCTTTGCATGCTTGCTTGAATTGTGTTAAGATTGCTTGACTTGTGCTAAGATAGCTAAAATCTACCAAAGACTAAAATTGGGAAAAGGATAAGTTTTTATTTGGTCAAGAAGTCTAATCACCCCCCCCCTCTAGACATACTTTCGATCCTACAAGTGGTATCAGAGCTTTGGTCTCCATTTGCTTTGATTTCCATAGCTTTTGGTGGTCATAGCCTTGGTTTCACAACCTAGGAGAGTATGGCGTCTAGCGAGGGAAATTATCACCGTAGAGGTCCTTACTTTGATGGTACTAATTTTGCTAGTTGGAAGCATAAGATGAAAATGCATATTCTTGAACATAACCCCGCCGTTTGGGCTATTGTGTGTATTGGCTTGCAAGGTGAATTCTTTGATGGGAGAGAACCAAACCGTGAAGCTAGCGCGGAAGAGTTGAAGATGCTGCAATACAACGCTCAAGCTTGTGATATCCTCTTCAACGGATTGTGCCCCGAAGAATTCAACAAAATCAGTCGTCTTGAGAATGTAAAGGAAATTTGGGATACTTTCATTGATATGCATGAAGGTACCGACTCCGTCAAGGAATCCAAGTTGGATGTGCTCCAAAGTCAACTTGACAAGTTCAAAATGAAGGATGGTGAAGGTGTTGCTGAAATGTACTCTAGGCTTGCTCTTATCACAAATGAGATTGCCGGCTTAGGAAGTGAAGAGATGACCGAAAAATTCATCATCAAGAAGATCCTAAGAGCTTTGGATGGAAAATATGATACCGTGTGCACATTGATCCAAATGATGCCCAATTACAAAGATCTCAAGCCAACGGAAGTCATTGGAAGAATTGTTGCTCATGAGATGTCACTCAAGGATAAGTAGGAACTTCACAACAAGTCAAGTGGTGCTTACAAAGCCTCATGTGAAGCCCCTACTTCATCAAGTGAGAAACAAACCTTCAATGAAGAATTGAGCTTAATGGTGAAGAACTTCAACAAATTCTACAAGAATAGAAGCAAAGAGAGAAGCTCCAAGTCAAGGTCCTACAATGACAAAAGATCTTCTAGTCGAGAGCGCAATTGCTACAATTGTGGGAGACACGAACACTATTCCAATGAGTGTACGGCACCCTACAAAAGAAGAGAAGAATCACCCAAGTGGAGAAGTAGAAGAGAAGAATCACCACCAAGAGAAAGGAGGAGTAGAGATGATCGTAATGAACGAAGAACATCCCGGAGAAGCAAGGATTTGGAAAGGAAAAACAAGTCATCAAAGAGCTACACAAAACGAAGACATCAAGCTCATGTTGGTGAATGGGTATCCGGCTCCGACTTCGACAATCACTCTGAGAGAAGCTATCACTCCGACTCCGAATATACTCAAGATGAAGGTGTTGCCGGTCTAGCACTTGTGTCAACCAACTCCTACGACATATTTGATTCACCAAATGAAGGACTTGGAAGATGCTTCATGGCTAAAGGCCCAAAGGTAACACACCCCGAGTATGTTGATTTCAATAGTGATGAAGATGACTTGCTAGGTGATGATGATTTACTTGTTGACAACTCTAGTGATGAATACTATGATGAAACGTCAATTAATCATGCTAATCAAGATAAAACGAATGAAAATGATAAGGAGAAGATTGAGCTTCTAACTAAAGAACTAAACACTCTTAAGTTAGCTCATGAAACTATCTTAGAAGATCATCGAGAACTTTTAAGGACTCATGAGAAGTTATGCTTTGAAAAGCTCAACCTTGAGCAAGAGCATGAGTTCTTAAAGGCGATCAATGATGATCTCCGTAAGAAAAGTTCTTCTTACATTGCCAAGTGTTTACTCTTATCTGCTTACATGCCTCAAGTCAAGTCCATTAACAAGAACAAGAAGGATTCTTCCTCTAGTAGTAACAATAATCATGCTAAATCCAATGTTGTTGCTTCTAGTAGTTCTCTTGATTCCACTAATGATTCTCTTAGCCAAGTTACACTTGAGAAATAAAATAGCTTATTTAAGGGAATAATATAGAAAGGTGTTTACAAGAGCCTTGCCGGGAGTAACAATTTGAGGAAATTGTACGCAAGCAAGGAAGGCACCGGAAGAACCAAGGTGTTGGTTTTGAACGAAATTCCAATGCCAATGGAGTTGAGTGGGAAGAATATCAATACCCCAAGACAAAGTTTGTTCCTCAACAAGAGAAGTATGATCCTACTTCCTTCAAGGGGACACAAGCTCAAGATGATCTTCCACCACAAGACCACAAGCAAAAAGGCAAGGATAAGCTTCAAGAGGAGATTGATGCATTTGAAGAAGCTCCTAAGGCCTTGGTCAAGTGGGTTCCCAAGACTACATCAAGATCTACTTCATCAAGTACAACTACAACTCCAAGGATTCCCATCAAGATGATGTGGATCCCGAAGAAGAAGAACTAGAGAGTTCTTGAGGGTGACTCCGCCAACATATTTCACTCATATCATTTTGGCAACAACAAGTGCAATCAACTTCCACATCTTGCACTAGTTCAAGGAGTCACAAACCCTCTTATTGGTAAGACAAGGGACAAGGTAACCTAATGCTTTCATAGACATCATCTTGTGTGTGCATCACTCTATGTCTATGGGTATCCTTGTTTGTTCCTTGTGGGACTAACCCATGTAGGCATTGAAAGTTCAACTCACTCCAAAGGATTGCTCCAAATGATCTACATCAACATTAAGCATCCACATCTTCAACACCTACATGAAGTCATCATCGACAAAACCCAAGGTTAGTTCATCCCTCTAAGGGGGGATCTCACATCTAGGGGGAGCTTAACTCTAAGAATTGAGTCAAAGAAACTCTAATGGTGTGAACACATTAATGCATTATGTAAAAGTGGTAACCCCACATGAGCTTAAACGATGAGTATGACCTATGATCAAATGTTCTCATTTGACTCCTAAGTCAATATACTCATATATAGATGACCTAGTCATCGCCAATTGTTTGATAGATGCTAGAATTGGGTGTGCATGCTTTGCCACATATTTCATTTGCCATTTTATTGTCTGAGCATGTTGGTTGCATATTTCACTCATTCGAGGACATCCACTTGTTGCTTTGATTGATTGGTTTCTTTTTCTTTTGCCAAGTGGATGGACAAAAATGCCTAAGAACCTTCTCTAGCTATCTATGCTTTTCTTGTCTCAAACTCTGTTCATGCTACATCACAAAATTTGATCAAGTCAGATTCGAACCACTCTGTGTGAGGAGCACTCGGAGTCCCCAATTCGTCATAGACTTAAACTTCCAAAACTTCTTTGTGCATCTCGGTCTGACCGATTCTTCCTTTTCGGTCATACCGAGATCACTAAGTCGATCTAGGTTTTCAATCTCGGTGCAACCGATTTGAACTTCTCGGTCACACCGAGTTGCTGTAACTGTCAACAGTTATGCATCTCGATGCCACCGAGTTGTTCCACTCGGTCACACCGACAGGGTCGGGCTATATATATCCACGGGCAAAAATTTGGAAACTTTCTCCGAACTCTTTCGCCCGCGCATAGCTCGCTCTGCCTCCAGGGTCTCCGGATCATCCTCCTCGTTTCCAGCCGCCTCCAGTCGCTGGTCTCCGCCACCGTCAACGGAAATTATCCCCGTCGTTGCCACCGTAGCGAGTTCATCACCGAACTAGGGTATGGACCCGATCACTGTGTTATCCCCGTCCGATTCCTAGCACATTGTGCTCGTCATGAATCTTGCCACAATTGAAACTATTCTATCCAGTCAAAACACTCCATAGATTAGAGGTGAATTGAAAATTTAGGGTTAGGTTTCCGCCGAAACCATCTCGGACCCACCGAGTTGTAGAACTCGGTTCCACCGATTCGGCTAAGGCCATTGCACAAGTGATTCTTGGCCTGACCGAGAATTTCAAATCAGTGTGACCGAGTTCAGGACTTTGTGAAACCCTAGCAGTCTCGGTGCCACCGAATTGTGACTCGGTCTGACCGAGTTCACTAGTTTAGGTTCCAAAAGCTGCTTCGATATCACCAAGTTTGCAAATCGGTTGATCCGAAATGCTTTCTGTGGAAAACTAAAACTAAGTTTTTGACTCATTCATTTGCAAAATCCTTTGTATTTTGTGATGCTCATCCACTCTATCTCATCTATATCTATTCACAGGGTCTGCAGTCAGTGTTTGCAACATGTCTGATCAAAGTGACAGCCAGAACAGGGAAGAGGAGAAAATTCAGATGAGTGAGGGCACTAGTCCCTCTAGAACCTCTGATGATGGTAGCAGGAGCACCCCAAGGAACTTACCCAAAGCTGCCACCAGGGCCAGAAAGAAGAAAACCTCAAAATCTGAGGATGAAGACTATGTGGCAGTTGAGGATGAGGCCACTTCCAAGTAGAAAGTGCTCAAAAAGGAGTATGGCTCAGCTGCATCCACTAAGCCAGGAGTGCAGAAGAAGGCACCTGCAAGAAGGATTCCCACTTCCAAACCCAGAAAGGTTGCCACTTGAGAAACCATGAAGTTTAGTATTGAGTCAGAAGATGAAGCTGCTGGTCAAGACAAAAAGAAAAAAAGAGTCGGAACCACTACTGCCAAAGTTCTTGGCAATCCCTCCATGAGGAGAGACTCAGAGGAAGAGGAAGAAGAGGTTGCTGCACCAGCACCCAAGGCTCAGAAGCTTATGGGTGATGCTATTAGGTCAGGGGCTGCATCATCAAAGCCCAAAGAAGCTCCCAAAGCTGCCTCCAAGCCCAAGATTGCACCAAAGAGGAATACCAGAAATATATCTGCTACTGAGAAGAACAAGGCCCCAGTGCCTAAAACTGTTGCTGAAGAAGAAGATGATGAAGAGCATGTCTTGAGAAAGTTAAAGCCAAAGATTCCAGATCATAATGATGCTCATCATGTGGCTGAGAACATGAAGCTGAGAAAGCATGCATGCCTCAGACAGTGGAGGTTGTCTGATCCTTATGCAATCTGGAGAAGGACTGATGTTGACTACATGTTCCATACTAAGGAACAACAGGATTTCTATGAGACAGTGTTACTGGACAAGAAGCCTATAGTGTGTGACATGAGGTGGGTGGACTAGACCTACATGAAGGAGAATGAGGAACACTATCCTGGTGTGTATGACAGTTTTAGTGCTTGTGGAGTTGCAGACTTTGTTGGGCAGAAGCTCACAAAGTGGAATGATGAGCTCATAATGCAATTCTACTCCACAGCACACTTCTATCTAGATGGCAGGATAGTATGGATGTCTGAAGGTACTATGTACCAATCAACAATTGAAGAATGGGCAAATCTGATCAATGCACCTAAGGAGAAAGAAGATGACTTGGATGTCTATGCCAAGAAGAAGATGGATCACAACACTATGGCACATATGTACAAGGAGATCCCAGATGCTGCAGTTGAGACACATAAGTTTGGATCAGTACATTACCTTCTGTCAGGATTGCCAACCATCAACTAGATCCTTAGGCATACTCTCTTGCCCAAGTCAGGTGACCACAACATGATCAGAGGCCATGCAATAAACTTGCTACACTTATTTGATGTGCCACAGAAGTTCAAGGTCATGAGCCTCGTAGTTGAGACTATCAAGAGGACAGCAGCTGACCAAAAGAGAAGTTGTGGGTATGCCCCACAGATCCAGGAGTTGATTAACTCCAAGATGGGCAGACATACTTGTTGGACAAGGATCACATGCCTATCTATCCATACTTTGAGGACAACCAAGTGGTTATGGATGAAGATGAACCATCTTTTGTGCATGCTCAAGCAAAGAAGGAGAAGGCAAGGACAGAGAAGGATACCAAGATGCCAACAATGGAAGAGGCATCTCAGTATTTTTTTGAAGAGCAAACAAGATCAGCTAGGATACTTGATTGCATCCACACTGAGGATTGAGAAGGGGCTGGCCACCTTGACTCAAAACCAAGAGAGCCTGGAGAGGATCATGGAGCAGAAGTTCTATGACTTGGATGTGAAGGTAACTAAGATCCAGTCTGTTGTTGAGCAGCTTCAGGATGATATGCAGGAGAGGAAGGGCAAGACAACCACTGATACATTTGCCAGAGTGCCTAGAGCTCAGAGATCAGCTGTAGTGCCAGTGACAGACAGCAGAGCCACTTCATCTGCACCAGCTACAGCTCCTATAGCTCCAGTGCAACTAGCTCCAACACCTACACCTCCAGCTCCATCCACATCTACTGAAGTCTTCGTCCAAGGAGCCATCTCTACACCACCACCTGAAGATCAAGCCTGAGAGTCGATCCAGTGTTATGCATTTTCTATGAACTTTTTGGTAACTTGTTGCCAAAGGGGGGAAAATGTATAGATCATAGGCTTCGAGAGAGAGTGTTGCTTTTTTTTATTCTCTCTTGCTTTGGTGGTATAACTTTATTTGCTTGTTTGAGATACTTTATGTTTGTGTGATACTTGGATGATCATGTGTTTCATCATATGCTACATTTATGCTTGTTGGATGACATTATCCCATTTATCTCTATATGATCATTCACTTTGCTTGGTGATGAGTGCATGTATTCAATCATTATCATTTTGAGCGCTCCACCAAGATGTATGTGACATGGAAGAGTAACCCATGAGCCTAACTCTTTGTGCATTTGCAGTCCAAAGCAAATCTTAAACTATGCACAAATTTAGGGGGAGCTCTTGCTTATCACATACTTCTCAAAGCGACAATGTTTTTCACTCTTATTATCATTTGTCGAAGCTTTGATATATATGTTGTCATCAATTACCAAAAAGGGGGAGATTGAAAGTGCAACTATCCATAGGTGGTTTTGGTAATTCCTAACAACATATAGCTCATTGAGCTAACATCATTCCAAGATGAACATTTCAGGAAAAGCTCAATGAATGGCATGGCATGGACGAGAAAAGTGGATCCCTCTAAATGCTAAGGATAAAAGGATTGGCTCAAGCTCAAAAGCTCAAGACTCTACATTTTATATTTTAGTGATCCAAGATCACATTGAGTCTATAGGAAAAGCCAATACTATCAAGGAGGGATGAGGTGTTGCTTAATGAGTTTCTTGCTCCACAGTGCTTAGTGATATGCTCCAAAACCCTCAACTACTTTCTCACATCCACATATGACCTAAACCAAAAGTCAAACTCGGCCCTACCGATTCTTTCTACCCGGCGCCACCGAGTTCAGATGTCATAGCCACTGCTACAAACCCTAGGCAAATCGGTCTCACCGATAGGGATCTCGGTCTCACCGAGATGGGATTGTAATCTCTCTGTTTCCCTTCGTAACGTTTCGGTACCACCAAGATGAGCGATCGGTCCCACCGAGATTGCAATGTAAACTCCCTGTTTCCTTTTCGTAACATTTCGGTCCCACCGAAATGAGCGAACTCTCTGGTTAGCTTATTACCAAAATCGGTCTCACCGACTTTTTGTAATCGGTCTCATCGAGATTACATTATGCCCTAACCCTAACCATATCGGTCCTACCGAGTTGCATGTCGGTCCCACCGAAAATCCTAACGGTCACTAGATTTGCTGAATCGGTCCGACCGAGTTTATCAATTCGGTCCCACCGAGTTTGGCAAGTTGTGTGTAACGGTTAGATTTTGTGTGGAGGCTATAAATACCCCTCCACCTCCTCTTCATTCGTGGAGAGAGCCATCAGAAAAAACCTACACTTCCAACTTGCTGTTTATGAGAGAGAACCACCTACTCATGTGTTGAGGCCAAGATATTCCATTCCTACCATATGAATCTTGATCTCTAGCCTTTCCCAAGTTGCTTTCCACTCAAATCTTCTTTCCACCAAATCCAAATCCTGTGAGAGAGAGTTGAGTGTTGGGGAGACTATCATTTGAAGCACGAGAGCAAGGAGTTCATCATCAACACACCATTTGTTACTTCTTGGAGAGTGGTGTCTCCTAGATTGGCTAGGTGTCACTTGGGAGCCTCCAACAAGATTGTGGAGTTGAACCAAGGAGTTTGTAAGGGCAAGGAGATCGCGTACTTTGCGAAGATCTACCGCTAGTGAGGCAAGCCCTTCGTGGGGCGACGGCCATGGTGGGATAGACAAGGTTGCTTCTTCGTGGACCCTTCATGGGTGGAGCCCTCCGTGGACTCGTGCAACTGTTACCCTTCGTGGGTTGAAGTCTCCATCAACGTGGATGTACGATAGCACCACCTATCGGAACAACGACAAAAACATCCGTGTCTCCAATTGTGTTTGAATTCTCCAAACGCTTCCCTTTACATTCTTGCAAGTTGCATGCTTTACTTTCCGCTGCTCATATACTCTTTGTATGCTTGCTTGAATTGTGTTAAGATTGCTTAACTTGTGCTAAGATAGCTAAAATCTGCCAAAGACTAAAATTGGGAAAAGAATAAGTTTTTATTTGGTCAAGTAGTCTAATCACCCCCCCTCCCTCTATACATACTTTCGATCCTACAGTATCCGGTCGTGTGATTGGGCATGGTGCGTAGCCCCCAGAGTACGGAATCGAGTTCTTCAACCCAGTGCTTGTCGAATTCACACAGGGATCACTCTAGTCTGGGTTTAATGCCGCTCATTATCAAGCTGTTAGCCCATTCAACCTGACCATTTGTCTGAGGGTGATATACAAAGGCATAATCGACCTTGATGCCCAAATTAGCGCACCAGGTTTTCACCTCATCGGCCATAAAGTTGGAACCGTTGTCAGTAATAATACTGTGTGGGACACCATAATAGTGTACCACACCGGATATGAAGTCTATGACTGGTCCGGCTTCGGCCATTTTGACTGGTTTGGCTTCTATCCACTTAGTGAACTTGTCGACCATGACCAGTAAATATTTCTTCTTATGGCTTCCCGCTTTAAGGGGTCCGACCATGTCAAGCCCCCAGACCGCAAAAGGCCACGTAATGGGGATTGTTCGTAAGGTAGTGGGCTACATATGGCTTTGATTTGTGAAAAGCTGGCATCGAACACATCGTTGTACGAGGTCTTGTGCGTCTGCTCGGGCCGTGGGCCAAAAGAAACCCGTACGGAAGGCCTTACTTACAAGGGCTCGAGCTGTGGCGTGATGGACGCCAAGACCGGCGTGTATTTCAGCCAAGAGTTGTCATCCTTCTTCTTCGAAGATACACCTTTGGAGTACTCCAGTGGTACTTTTCTTGTACAGTTCCCCCTCATGGACTTTGTAGGCCTTCGAGCGCCGAACAATGTGACGGGCCTCTGTCTGGTCATCGGGGAGCTCATTCCTAGTAAAGTAGGCGAGGAAAGGTTCGGTCCATGGGCCGATTATAGCCATAATTTCATGAGCCGATGATGTTACTTCGGTGCCCGAACCGCCAACCATATCGGGACTGTGTTCAGAATCTGAGGGTCTGGTCGGTTCTGGGACGGTGTTGCCGTTGTCATCCTGCCACATGACGGATGGCTTGAAGAGCCTCTCCACAAAGATGTTAGGCAGGACGGGGTCGCGCTTGGTGCCCATGCGGGCAAGTATGTCTACAACTTGATTACTCTCCCGAGCCACATGATGAAACTCGAGCCCTTCAAACTGAGCTGATATTTTGAGTACAGTGTTGTGGTAAGCCGCCATCTTCGAATCCTTTGCATCGAAGTCTCCATTAATCTGAGATATTGCAAGGTTTGAATCCCTGCGTACTTCGAGGCGTTATATGCCCATGGAGATGGCCATTCGGAGACCATGCAGTAGGGCCTCGTATTCGGCTGCATTGTTAGAGTCTGTATATAGTATTTGGAGCACATAACGGATTGTGTCCCCTGTGGGGGATGTCAAGATGACACCAGCCCCTAATCCAGCTAACATCTTAGAGCCGTCGAAGTGCATCACCCAGTTGGAATATGTGTCGTATTCTTTAGGGATTTCGGCCTCTGCCCATTCGGCGATGAAGTCAGCCAACACTTGAGATTTGATAGCTCCGTGTGGTTTGTAAAATATTTCAAATGGTAAGAGCTCAATGGCCCATTTGGCAATCCGGCAGGTGCCGTCCTGATTATTTATAATATCGTTAAGTGGTACTTCGGAAGCCACCATGATGGAGCACTCTTGAAAGTAGTGCCGCAGCTTGCAAGATGCCACAAAAACCGCATATGCTATCTTTTGATAATGCGGGTA
Source organism: Triticum dicoccoides (assembly GCF_002162155.2). NCBI lineage: Eukaryota > Viridiplantae > Streptophyta > Magnoliopsida > Poales > Poaceae > Triticum > Triticum dicoccoides. Next base: position 370,160,863 of record NC_041381.1, on the reverse strand, counting down.
TCGAGATTTGCATGGTGTAAGGACCGTTGATACATAATATACTGGTTTTTGAAGTGGGAATTTATGTCCCTCCTCATTTCGTTTGACGACGAGCACCGTGCTCACTGATGTCTACTACACAACCTTCTTCTTGTAGACGTTGTTGGGCCTGCAAGTGCACAGGTTTGTTGTACAGTAGCAAATTTCCCTCAAGTGGATGACCTAAGGTTTATCAATCCGTGGGAGGCATAGGATGAAGATGGTCTCTCTCAAACAACCCTGCAACCAAATAACAAAGAGTCTCTTATGTCCCCAACACACCCAATACAATGGTAGATTGTATAGGTGCACTAGTTCGGCGAAGAGATGGTGATACAAGTGCAATATGGATAGTAGATATAGGTTTTTGTAATCTGAAATAATAAAAACAGCAAGGTAACTAAATGTGAGTGAGTAGGGATTGCCATGCAACGGATGCACTAGAGCTATAAATATATGAAAGCTCAACAAAAGAAACTAAGTGGGTGTGCATCCAACTTGCTTGCTCACGAAGACCTAGGGCATTTTGAGGAAGCCCATCATTGGAATATAGAAGTCAAGTTCTATAATGAAAAATTCCCACTAGTATATGAAAGTGACAACATAGGAGACTCTCTATCATGAAGATCATGGTGCTACTTTGAAGCACAAGTGTGGAAAAAGAGATAGTAGCATTGTCCCTTCTCTCTTTTTCTCCCATTTTCTTTTTTTTCTTTTTTTTCTTTGCCCTTCCTTTTTTTCATGGACTTCCTTTTTTTCTTTTTTTTCTTTTTGTAAAGTCTGAAGTCTCATCCCGACTTGTGGGAGAATCATAGTCTTCATCATCCTTTCCTCACTGGGACAATGCTCTAATAATGAAGATCATCACACTTTTATGGATTTACAACTCAAAAATTACAACTCAAAGCCAGAACAAGATATGAATCTACATGAATGCCTCCGGCGGTGTACCGGGATATGCAATGAATCAAGAGCGACATGTATGAAAATTATGAAGGTGGCCTTGCCACAAATACAATGTCAACTACATGATCATGCAAAGAGCAATATGACAAAAGTAATGCGTGTCATATGAACAGAACGGTGGAAAGTTGCATGGCAATATATCTCGGAATGGCTATGGAAATGCCATAATAGGTAGGTATGGTGGCTGTTTTGAGGAAGGTATATGGTGGGTGTATGGTACCGGCGAAAGTTGTGCGGCACAAGAGAGGCTAGCAATGGTGGAAGGGTGAAAGGGTGCGTATAATCCATGGACTCAACATTAGTTAAAAGAACTCATGTACTTGTTGCAAAAATCTAGAAGTCATCAAAAACGAAAGCACTATGCGCATGCTCCTAGGGGGATAGATTGGTAGGAAAAGACCATCGCTCGTCCCCGACTGCCACTCATAAGGAAGACAATCAATAAATAAAATTGTGCTCCAACTTCATCACAAGCGGTTCACCATACGTGCATGCTACAGGAATCACAACCCTTAACACAAGTATTTTTCATAATCACCTCAACTAGCATGACTCTAATATCACTACCTCCATATCTCAAAACAATTATCAAGCATCATATTGATCATAGCATCCAATTCACTTTCTATGATAGTTTTTATTATACCCAACTTGGATGCTCATCATTCTAGGACCAACTTTATAACCATAGCAAATACCATGCTGTTCGAAAAGACTCTCAAAAAGATATGAGTGAAGCATGAGAGACTAGCAATTTCTTCAAAATTAAGACACCACCATGCTCTAAAAGATATAAGTGAAGCACTAGAGCAAAAACTATCAAGCTCAAAAGATATAAGTGAAGCACATAGAGTATTCTAGCAAATTCTAATCAAGTAGGATTCTCCCGAAAGGTGTGTACATCAAGGATGATTGTGGTAAACTAAAAATCAAAGACTAATAATACACGACGCTCCAAGCAAAACACATATCATGTGGCGAATAAAAATATAGCTCCAAGTAAAGTTACCAATGAACGAAGACGAAAGAGGGGATGCCTTCCCGGGGCATCCCCAAGCTTAGGCTTTTGGCCATCCTTGAATATTACCTTGGGGTGCCTTGGGCATCCCCAAGCTTAGGCTCTTGCCACTCCTTATTCCATAGTCCATCGAATCTTTACCCAAAAGTTGAAAAGTTCACAACACAAAACTCAACAGAAAACTCGTAAGATCCGTTAGTATAAGAAAATAAAACAACCACTTAGGTACTGTAATGAACTCATTCTAAATTCATATTGGTGTAATATCTACTGTACTCCAACTTATCTATGGTTCATACCATTCGATACTACTCATAGATTCATCAAAATAAGCAAACAACACATAGAAAACAGAATCTGTCAAAAACAGAATAGTCTTTAGTAATCTGTATCAAAAGTATACTTCTGGAACTCCAAAAATCCTACCAAATTAGGAAGTCCCAAGAAATTACTGTACGAATCCATATCAAAAAGAATCAGATCATAAGCACGTTTCTGTGAATTAACAAAACTAATTTATTAGGTGCAAAAGTTTCTGATTTTCAGCAGGATCAACACAACTATCACCGTAAGCTATCCTAAAGGTCTTACTTGGCACTTTATTGAAACAAGAGCTATAAAACATGATTACTACAGTAGCATAATCATGTGGACACACAAAAATAGTAAGGATAAATATTGGGTTGTCTCCCAACAAGCGCTTCTCTTTAATGCCTTTCTAGCTAGGCATGATGATGACAATGATGCTCACATAAAAGATAAGAATTGAAACATAACGGGAGCATCATGAAGCATATGACTAGCACATTTAAGTCTAACCTTCTTCATATGCATAGGGATTTTGTGAGCATACAACTTACGGGAACAATAATCAACTAGCATAGGAAAGTAAAACAAGCATAGCTTCAAGATTTCCAACACATAGAGAGAAAACTTGGTATTATTGCAATTCCTACAACCATATGATCCTCCCTTATAATAATTTTCAGTAGAATCATGAATTAATTCAACAATATAACCAGCACTTAAAGCATTCTTTTCATGATCTACAAGCATAGAAAATTTACTACTCTCCACATAAGCAAATTTCTTCTCATGAATAGTAGTGGGAGCAAACTCAACAAAATAATTATCATGTGAGGCATAATCCAATTGAAAACTAAAATCATAATGACAAGTTTCATGTTTATCATTATTCCTAATAGCATACAAGTCATCACAATAATCATCATAGATAGCAACTTTGTTCTCATAATCAATTGGAACCTCTTCCGAAATAGTGGAATCATCACTAAATAAAGTTGACACTCTTCCAAATCCACTTTCATATTCATCACAATAAGATTCAACATCCTCCAAAATAGTGGGATCACTACTTCCTAAAGTTGACACTCTTCCAAACCCACTTTCATCAATATAATCATCATAAATAGGAGGCATGCTTTCATCATAATAAATTTGTTCATCAAAACTTGGGGGACTAAACAGATCATCTTCATCAAACATAGCTTCCCCAAGCTTGTGGCTTTGCATATCATTAGCATCATGGATATTCAAGAATTCATACTAATAACATTGCAATCATGCTCATCATTCAAAGATTTGGTATCAAGCATTCTATAGATTTCTTCTTCTATCACTTGAGCACAATTTTCCTTTTCATCATACTCACGAAAGATATTAAAAAGATGAAGCGTATGAGACAAACTTAACTCCATTTTTTTGTAGTTTTCTTTTATAAACTAAACTAGTGATAAAACAAGAAACAAAAAGATTCGATTGCAAGATCTAGAGATATACCTTCAAGCACTCACCTCCCCGGCAACGGCGCCAAAAAAGAGCTTAGTTGACGGGGTGTGAGTACCGCTTACCTAGCCTCCCTGGCAACGGCGCCAGAAAAGAGCTTGATGTCTACTACACAACCTTCTTCTTGTAGACGTTGTTGGGCCTGCAAGTGCACAGGTTTGTAGGACACTAGGAAATTTCCCTCAAGTGGATGACCTAAGGTTTATCAATCCGTGGGAGGCATAGGATGAATATGGTCTGTCTCAAACAACCCTGCAACCAAATAACAAAGAGTCTCTTGTGTCCCCAACACACCCAATACAATGGTAGATTGTATAGGTGAACTAGTTCGGTGAAGAGATGGTGATACAAGTGCAATATGGATAGTAGATATAGGTTTTTGTAATCTGAAATAATAAAAACAGCAAGGTAACTAATGGTAAAAGTGAGCGTAAACGGTATTGCAATGGTAGGAAACAAGGCCTAGGGTTCATACTTTCACTAGTGCAAGTTCTCTCAACAATAATAATACATAGATCATATAACAATCCCTCAACATGCAACAAAGAGTCACTCCAAAGCCACTAATAGCGGAGAACAAATGAAGAGATTATGGTAGGGTACAAAAGCACCTCAAAGTTATTCTTTCGGATCGATCTATTCAAGAGTTCGTACTAGAATAACACCTTAAGACACAAATCAACCAAAACCCTAATGTCACCTAGATACTCCATTGTCACCTCAAGTATCCGTGGGCATCATTATATGATATGCATCACACAATCTCAGATTCATCCAACCAACACAAAGTACTTCAAAGAGTGCCCCAAAGTTTCTACCGGAGAGTTAAGAACATGTGCCAACCCCTATGCATAGGTTCATGGGCGGAACCCGCAAGTTGGTCACCAAAACATACATCAAGTGGCACGTGATATCCCATTGTCACCACAGATAAACACGGCAAGACATACATCAAGTGTTCTCAAATCAAAGACTCAATCCGATAAGATAACTTCAAGAGGGAAACTCAATTCATCACAAGAGAGTAGAGGGGGAGAAACATCATAAGATCCAACTACAATAGCAAAGCTCGCGATACATCAAGATCGTGCCATAGAGAGAACACGAGAGAGAGAGAGAGATCAAACACATAGCTACTGGTACATACCCTTAGCTCCGAGGGTGAACTACTCCCTCCTTGTCATGGAGAGCGCCGGGATGATGAAGATGGCCACCGGTGATGGGTTCCCCCTCCAGCAGGGTGCCGAAGCGGGCTCCCGAGAGGTTTTTGGTGGCTACAGAGGCTTGCGGCAGCGGAACTCCCGATCTATCTTGATATTCGATGTTTTTATGGTACGTAGGCTTATATAGGTGAAAGAAGTCGGTCGGGGGTGCTCGAGGGGCCCACGAGACAGGGGGCACGCCCAGTAGGGGGGGGGCGCCCCCCTATCTCCTGGCCTCCTCGAGGATCTTCTGACGTGAACTCCAAGTCTCCAGGATGATATTCTTCCCAAAAATAACGCTGCCGAAGGTTTCATTCCGTTTGGACTCCGTTTGATATTCCTTTTCTTCAAAATACTGAAACAGGCAATAAAACAACAATACGGGTTGGGCCTCCGGTTAGTAGGTTAGTCCCAAAAATAATATAAATGTGTAAAATAAAGCCCATAAACGTCCAAAAGGGGTAATATAATAGCATGGAACAATCAAAAATTATAATATGTTGGAGACGTATCACTCACCACCTGGTGAGTTGCAGATATGTAGAGACGAATCGGTTCCCCGATGTTTGGTGCGGACAGGATTGGGTTACTTGCTAGCAGAGCCTTTATTTCTTCCAGCCCGGCTATGGCAGCGTCTGTCCACACGAAGTGGTTAGTGCAGCGTAGCAAGCGATATAATGGGAACGCCTTATCCCCTAATCTGGAGATAAAACGGCTTAAGGCTGCCACACACCCAGCTAATTTTTGGACCTGTTTGAGGTCTGTTTGTGTTGCCAACTGTGACAGGGCTCGGAATTTAGTGGAGTTTGCTTTGATTCCTCTATTGGAGACGATGAACCCAAGCAGCTTTTCGGCTGGAACACCGAAAACGCATTTTTTCGGATTGAGTCATATGCCATATGCTCGGAGGTTGTCGAATGTAAGGCGTAAGTCATCCACCAAAGAATCGACATGTTTGGTTTTTGATGACTATGTCATCTACATATGCCTCCACGGTTTTGCCGATCTGTTTTTCCAGGCATGTTTGAATCATGCGTTGGTAGGTTGCGCCGGCGTTCTTGAGCCCGAAAGGCATAGTGTTGAAGCAGAAGGGCCCATAAGGAGTGATGAATGTCGTGGTGGCTTGGTCGGATTATTTCATCTTAATCTAATGATATTCGGGATATGCATCGAGGAAGCACAAGGAATCGTACCCTGCGGTTGCGTCAATAATTTGGTCGATTCGAGGTAGTGGGAAGGGGTCCTTAGGGCAATCCTTGTTGAGGTCTTTGAAATCGACACACAGGCACCAAGATTTATCCTTCTTACCTACCATGACCAGGTTTTCTAGCTAGTCCGGATGTTTGATCTCTCTAATAAACCCGGCTTCGAGTAGCTTGGCTAGCTCCTCCCCCATAGCCTGTCGTTTAGGTTTGGAGAATCGGCGTAGAGTTTGCTTGACTGGTTTGTATCCTTTCAGTATATTCAGACTATGCTCGGCCAGTCTTCGTGGGATACCTGGCATATCCGAAGGGTGCCAGGAAAAAATGTCCCAGTTCTCACGCAGGAATGCGCGTAATGCGGCGTCCACCATTGGATCCAGCTATGCCCCAATGGAAGCTATTTTCATGGGGTCCGTCGGGTGAACCTGAAATTTGACTATTTTGTCCACTGGCTTGAAGGAAGTAGATTTTGGTCTCTTATCGAGGATTACATCGTCCCTATCTACTGTGGAACATAGAGTGATCAATTCCTCGGCCGCGAGGGCCTCGGATAATACCTCAAGGGCCAAAGAGGCGGTTTTGTTTTCGGCGCGAAGTGCTATGTCCGGATCACTGGTGACAGTGATGATTCCATTGGGCCCGGGCATTTTGAGCTTCATATACCCATAGTGGGGTACGGCACGGAAGCACGTGAATGCGTCTCGTCCCAGCAAAGCATGATACCCGTTGTTGAATGGTGCCACATGGAAGAGTAACTGTCGGTGTCAAAACCGGCGGATCTCGGGTAGGGGGTCCTGAACTATGCGTCTAGGCGGATGGTAACAGGAGACAAGGGACACGATGTTTTTACCCAGGTTTGGGCCCTCTCGATGGAGGTAAAACCCTACTCCTGCTTGATTGATATTGATGATATGGGTAGTACAAGAGTGGATCTACCACGAGATCAAGGAGGCTAAACCCTAGAAGCTAGCCTATGGTATGGTTGTTGTTCGTCCTATGGACTAAAACCCTCCGGTTTATATAAACACCGGAGAGGGCTAGGGTTACACAGAGTCGGTTACAATGGTAGGAGATCTACATATCCGTATCGCCAAGCTTGCCTTCCACGCCAATTAAAGTCCCATCCGGACACGGGACGAAGTCTTCAATCTTGTATCTTCATAGTCTTGGAGTCCGGCCAATGATGATAGTTCGGCTATCCGGACACCCCCTAGTCCAGGACTCCCTTAGTAGCCCCTGAACCAGGCTTCAATGACGACGAGTCCGGCGCGCATATTGTCTTCGGCATTGCAAGGCGGGTTCCTCCTCCGAATATTTAATAGAAGATTGTGAACACCAGGATAGTGTCCAGCTCTGCAAAATAAATTCCACATACCATCATAGAGAGAATAATATTTACACAACTTCAATCTGCTGACGTATTTCATAGCATGACATCGCGCCATGGCCAAGCCTCTACTCGAATTGTTTTTATTGTTCCACCTCAGCGCGTTTAGCGAAGCGGTTTCCTTGGCACGTCTTATCAAAGCAGAGATCGTGTCCCCTTATTCCGGGATTCTCATCAATACGGACGTGGGTAACTCAACCGTGCCCGTTGCCACGCCCCCTCCATCAGAGGCGAGTTCCAAACGGTCACGGGGACGGCTCTTGGTATTCTACCCCTTTATAATGAGACCAAGGCATGTTTCTTTTCTTCAATCCTTGATCAAATCCGCCCCTCGCCCCGAGTTCCAACACCCAAGGTTCCAGATTTGAGCGCTTCGGACCTTTGACAATGTCCGGCTCCGACCTACAGGGCCGGTGGATGCCTTCATCCTTCACGGAAGAGGACGTGCTAAAGCTGAGAGACGCCAGGTATCTAACCTGCGAGATTTTGCATAGGCTGCCCGCCCAAGGGCAAGTCATTCCCACCCCCGAGCCTGGTGAGAGTGTGGTGTTCATGTCTCACTTCCGTCGGGGCTTAGGCTTCCCGACGGACCCTTTTGTGAGGGGGCTCATGTTCTATTATGGGCTGGAGTTCCATGACTTGGCTCCGGAGTCCATCCTCCACATCTCATCTTTCATTGTTGTCTGCGAAGCCTTCCTCCGCACTACCCCTCACTTCGGATTGTGGCTCAAGACCTTCAACATGGAGCCGAAGATGATCGAGGGGCGATAGGCAGAGTGCAGAGGGGCTGTCATAAGCAAGAGGGCCGATGCTCCATGGCCCGAGGGCTCTTTTCAAGAGGAGCTTGGTTTGTGGCAACAGGAGTGGTTCTACATCACCGCTCCCAGGGGCACCAGGAAAGTGGCGCCACCTGTCTTTCGCCCGGGCCCTCCACAGCGGCTGGCGTCGTGGGTCAACAAAGGGCTTGACTGGGGGCCGTCCAAGGACGTACCAATACTACAGGGCCGGATTCAAGACCTCCAAGAGAGGGAGATCACTCTGGTCATAGTGACGCAGGTCATGCTGATCCGGCGCCTTCTGCCCTGCAAACGTCGCCCTCTCCAGCTGTGGGAATTCAATCCGGAGGGACAGCAAGCTCTCCGCCACCTCATGGGTGCGACGCCCGTGGAGATGTATAAACTGTTCTTCGGATCACAAGAGATGTGTCCGGACTTGACCGAGGATGCCGGCCTAAGCAGCAATCGCCCGGATACTCAAGTAAGTAGTTCCCTTGCCCGAACGTGCTATCCGTATATTCATCATAATTCTCGCTGTTTTAAAAAGTTGTCCCCTGAACAGGAGTGGATAGCAGAAGCAAAGCTAATAAGGTGTCCGGCCCCCCTCCCTGAGACCACGCCGGATCCCGTGTTAGCCAGGATGCTGGAGGCTGTGCCTTTAGAAGAGGGCGAAGGGGGAAATAGGGAAACTACTGCCTCTGCTGAAGAGGCTCTCAAGAAAGGGGGGATCGAGGATCCCTCCTTCAGGGGGAGAAGAGGACCGCTTCCGAAGATCCGGAGGTCAAGGCCTCAAAGCGGGGGAAGAAATCTTCACCGGAGGGTCCTGCGCCAGGGGAAACCCCGGCCGCACTATTTCCCCAAGGGAATCGGCCCTCCAGCGAGCCATAAGTAGAAAAGAGGAGTTTCGTAATAAGGGACATCCCTGTTTTTATTTCTGAGGATAACCGAAGTTCTTACCTTGTAGTTCGGATCTCAGCCCTTCTCAGCAGAGCTCATCTTCGGTTGATCTTCGTCCGGAGATGATGGAGAGCGAGACGCCTCCATCTGCCGCACCATCAGGCGGGGCGGACAACCCTGAGGTGTCGTCACGGAGGGTCTCCCTGAGTCCGGCGGGGCCGGAGAGTTCGGCACCAACTGGTGTACGGCTGGAGGAGCTAAAGGATCTGCTCGAGAGGGCGTCTATCCCAGAAGATCACCGTACATTAAGGGGTACGGTGATTGAAAGGATTTCATCCGCTGAGAGCGGGTTGCATGAGGCCGTCAGAAGTTTACTGATGGGGTTTGAGGTACGTAAAAATGACCATACTTTTTGACAGTTTTGCGCTTATAATGCGCCCTGTATAGATAGTAGCCCCTGAGACTCGGTATGTTGGCGAGAACGACAGCGTGCCGAGGATCATAATCTCAGTTATAAGGTATCGCTCTTCCCGTACAGGTGGCGGGGCGTTCGGTGGCCGGCCAGACTGATGTTGTTGCCGAACTGAAGCAGCAACTTGACGCCGCGGATGCGGACATCGCGCTGGTCAATAAACGGCTTGACGAGTCACAAGGTAGGTGGCTTCTCCGCGGTCACCTGGTAAGGGAGCTGATGCCCATGCCTAACAATATGTATGCTAGATGCAGATGGCGCCGCTGCTATGGAGGAGCTTCGGGCGGAGCTTGCCCAAGTCAAGGAGCAAGCCAGAAAGAGTGATGTGGCTGCCTCGAAGGCGGCCGAAGAGCTAAAAGCCGGAAAGGCTGCTCACTGCCGAAGCAGGGAGGAGATGGCCAAAATGGCCGTGAAGCTGAAGGATGCTATCGACCGCTATGAGTTTCTTGAAAGAGAACACCGAGTGGAGCAAGAGGACCTGAAGAAGGCCACTGCCAAAGCCAAAGATGCCCGCTCCACGATGAGGGCTATGAAGGAGGAGCTGCGTCAGGTCGGGGATATTGTGGCTGGAAAGCCCTTTCTGCTGCGTAGGAAGTTTACAGACCCGAAGTATGCTCAGTTGGGCCAGTTGTGGGGTGCGGAGGATACTTATCTAAATTTGGCGGCGAGTGCGGCGGACGCGGTCGTGCACTTCCGAAGCCAAAAGGATCACGAGATGGAAGAGCTTTTTTGGTCTCAATTCCATAGTACAGAGCGTCCACTTCCGTTAACTGATCGATTGGCTGAGTGGGCTGAGCTGAACAGGTTGTCCGGAGTTGCCATGAAGGATGTCGTGGCTCATCTGTGGCCGGACAGGCCCAAGCCGAAGAGTTATTTTGGCTTGGTGCAGCAGTTCCTTGATGCGGTTCCGCATATCAAGGCGATGAAGCGGTCGACATGCATAGAGGGTGCACGGATGGCCCTCGCCCGTGTCAAAACATGCTGGGCAGAGATGGATGCCACCGACGTTGCATCCTGGGGTTCGGACAGAAGCCGATTACCCGCCGAGCACTATTTTGAGGAAGTCCTGCGGGGTGCTCGCTTAATAGAGTCGCAGTGCTCGAAAAAAGTTATGTTCAAATGACATGTATGATTTGTAAAACTATATTTATAATATAAGGGCTTTTTATACTTGTGCGTTCAAGTATTGAAATATCTCCTGTGCGGTCGTTAATGTATATGTATATATAACCTGAAAGATGGCAGTCTTCGGCTTCAGCCCCCATGCACATGGTGCGGGGGTGTTTGCAAAAAGGCGCATTTTCACACTTAATCCAACGTCTTGGTCCTGTGAAGGAGGTGATAGCGTAGCAAACTAGGCAACCTGACTATAATGCTTTATCACTTTCACTTAGCCATAGGATTTCGATGGTGGGGCTACTATATAGCCCCTAGGGGCACCATGCTCTCCGAACTCGGGGCGCGTGTGTGCCTGACCGGGAAATGGTCCTTCGTCAAAGCAGAGGAATTCTAAACATTCCGGTGGTCGATCGAGTGGTTGACCAGTCTCTCGCTATATCATGACAGTCAGTTTCATCTTTCTCTACTGAGGTTCTCACCCGGACGAACCGGGGCACAATCGTAGTAGTTCTCCTGGTGCCGCATTAGCCGATAGAGCGGAACGTAAGGCAGCAAAACACAGGAGCCGGGCAAACCCAACATTTGACCAAAGGCATGATTCGGAGCTGATGCATATAAGGCCTAACTCAAGATGCCGAACACTCCCTAAGGTATTCGGTCTTTATGATGACGGGCAGAACAATGCCCTAAGCCCCTAGTGTCCAGGTAAGTGCAAAAACTTCTGACGCGGCCGATGCCAAAACGCCAGCCTCCTCCATGGTTATGGTAAGAGACCAGGGGATGTGTATCAACAAGAGACAGTAAAAAGGTTTACGCAGGGTCTTAATCTGAAAAGAATCCTTGTAACGGGTCCCTGCTACACGTCTGCGCCTGTGTCTCCGTTGTGCTGTATCCTGGACTGGTGTAGCACGTTGTTCATCTATAAAGAGAGAAGAACTTAGTTTGGAAAAAGAGCGTGCGAAAAATGTATTTAAAACGGAGCATGATTTAAAAAATGAATAAATTGAGCTTTATTGGCTCTCATTGTTCATGCTTTCAGCCCCTTGTAAAGGGGTATGTGGCTAGTAAGCCCCTTGTTTATTTATACCGGACTCGTCTAACCGTGTCCGGGGTCTGAATGACCTGTTTTAGGAGCTTTGATCATCAAAGCCGGATTAGTGTGTAGCTGTCAAGGCAGTCTCACGTTCTTCCGCGGTCGAGGAACACTCGAAGTTACCTTTTAATGAGATGATACCGCGTGGACCGAGCATTTTGAGTGTAAGAGACGCATAATGCGGTATTGCGTTAAAGCGGGCGAAAGCTTCGCGTCCCAATAGTGCTTGATGGCTACTTTTAAATGGGGCGATATGGAAGATTAGCTTTTCGCGACGGAAGTTGTCGGATGAACCGAACACAACTTCTAGTAATAAGGAGCCCATACAATTGGCATAAGGGCCTGGCGTTACTCCTTTAAAGGAAGTGTTGCTATGGCAAATTTTGTAGGGTCTATCCCCATTCTGCGGATTGAGTCCTGGTATAGCAGGTTTGTATCGCTGCCACCATCCATTAGGACTTGTGTAAACTGTAGCCCGTCGATTATAGGATCCAATATCAAAGCAGTCCATCCTGCGTTTCGAATACCTCTGGAGTAATCCTGATGGTCGAAAGTAATTGGTTTTGACATCCAGTTTCGGGACTCCGCTGGGGTGGACCGTGCGGCGCGTACTTTAGTAGGTGCCGCCCTATTTTTTCTTGTTATCACTTGAAGTGAATTCACTGTTTTGACTTCTTGTGGGAAAGTCTTTTGTTTCACGGTGCTCTGCTTGTGGGGTTCGTCGTCGTCCTCACTTGGTGCGTCGAGCCCCTTGTGTTCGGCGTTAACTCGGCTGGACTGCTTGAAGACCCAACAATCTCTGTGGGTATGGTTTGCAGGCTTCTCGGGGGTACTGTGGATTTGACATATCTTGTCCAAGATTTTGTTTAGATTGGATAGCTCATCACTGTTGTCCTTAAGAGGCAGTGTTTTGTTGTTCGGCCGAGAGCTTTTGAACCCGACGTTAACTGTCGTGCTCTTTGGGCTATTTTCCTTATTCCGACGTTGGTCTTTTCTGTGTCGTGGTTTCCCATTTCCATCTCTGACCTCGGATGTACTCGGGTCGCTGGTGTTGCATCTTGCCAGCCATTGTTAATGCGGCCATTGTCCTTGGCTTTTCCTGGCCGAGGTGTCTGGCGAGCCATTCGTCTCGGACGTTATGTTTGAAGGCTGCTAAGGCTTCGGCGTCCGGACAGTCGACTATTTGGTTCTTTTTGGTAAGGAACCTGTTCCAGAATTTGCGGGCTGACTCTCCAGGCTATTGAGTTATGTGACTTAAATCGTCTGCATCCGGAGGGCGGACATAAGTCCCCTGAAAATTTGCCCGAAATGCGTCATCGAGCTCTTCCCAACTTCCAATGGTATTTTCTGGGAGGCTTTTGAGCCAGTGCCGGGCTGGCCCTTTGAGCTTGAGGGGTAGGTATTTTATGGCGTGGAGATCATCTCCTCTAGCCATATGTATGTGTAGGATGTAATCCTCAATCCAGACTCCGGGGTCTGTTGTTCCGTCGTATGCCTCTATGTTTACGGGCTTGAATCCTGCTGGAAATTCATGATCCAGTACCTCATCGGTGAAACATAGGGGGTGTGCGGCGCCCCTGTATTTAGGTGTGCCATTATTTTCGAACACTCATCGTGTTGTTTTGCTCCCAGGAGCCTTCCTTCTTGGCCCGTAGATGGACCTGACCGGGCTATCCTTTTTGTGAAGATCCTTATGTGGATCGTGTGCCGGCTTGTGTGCGGCGCCGCTTGCCGCTCTTTGTTTGCCATGTGGTCGTCTATCCGACCGGGCAGCCCCTTTGTTTTTTGATTGTGGGGGCTCCATGGCCTCTTCGTCGAATTCGGGCAATAGTGTGCGCTTTGGGTGGCTCTTTGTTTGGCGGCTATCACCGTACTTGTCCGCGGTCTTGAGTACCTTGCTCCATCTCATTCTGCGTATGTCTTCTGCTGTTTTGAGCTTCCGCTTCTGCTTCTTCAGACTTCGTGCAGTGGTGACGAGCCTTTTGTGAAGATTTTTCTGTTCTAACAATGTGTCCGACATGAGATCATCCGGACTATTGTTTTCGTCGGGGATGGATTGTTTATCCAATTCCTCTTGTTCAGATGGTTGCTTGGTGGCATGTTCGTCGTCCACTGGTTCGCCCTGCTCTATGGCTGGGTTGATATGGGTGCTGTTGTTATCGAGGCGGGACTTTGGGCGACGCTTGCGTCGCTGTTTTGGCTGTTTTTCGGGGGAATTATGCCTCGCAGCGTCCCGTTGTTCCTCGTTATTGCTTCCTGTTGGTGTATCCACCAGGTATACATCGTGAGTTGAGGTGGCTTTCCAGTGCCCTATGGGCGCTGGTTCTTGGTCGTCTCCGGCATCGTCGTCCATACCGTCGATATCTTCGGAGTTGAGATCTAGCATGTCGGTTAGATCATCGACAGTGGCTACAAAGTGGGTGGTGGGTGGGCTTTGAATTTCTTCGTCGTCCGCGTCCCAACCGTCCTGACCGTGGTCCGGCAGGGCTCTCCTGATAATGAGAGATACTTTAGTGAGTTAAGGATGTCGCCAAAAGGCGAGTGCTGAAAGATGTCCGTAGCGGTGAACTCCATGATCGGCGCCCAATCGGATTCGATTGGTAGAGGCGCGGGAGGTTCGGAGTCCGGTGAGGAGTCCGGCACCTTGGAGTCACGATCTTCACAAGGGACAGGGTCGGTATTCGGCTCCATCGCCGTAGAGGTAGCAGCCCCCGAGGCGGTGTCTAGGCACCCATCCTCGATCGGCGCAGTCGGCTCCGAGTTAAGGGTCGGAGGAGACTCTTGTGCGGCCTCCAGGGCACTGTCCGGCGGCAGAGCTAGGTCATGCCCATCGTGACAGTGCGGCGTGCTCAGCTATGGCTCGAATCCGTCGAAGATCAAGTCTCCACGGATGTCGGTTGTGAAGTTCAAACTTCCAAATCTGACCTGATGGCCAGGGGCGTAGCTTTCGATCTGCTCCAGATGGCCGAGCGAATTGGCCCACAGTGCAAAGCCGCCGAATACAAAGATCTGTCCGGGGAGAAATGTCTCACCCTGGACCGCGTTGTTGTTGATGATCGAAGGAGCCATCGGGCCTATGAGCGACGACACAGAGGAACTCTTAATGAAAGCACCAATGTCGGTGTCAAAACCGGCGGATCTCGGGTAGGGGGTCCCGAATTGTGCGTCTAGGCAGATGGTAACAGGAGACAAGGGACACGATGTTTTTACCTAGGTTCGGGCCCTCTTGATGGATGTAAAACCCTACTCCTGCTTGATTGATATTGATGATATGGGTAGTACAAGAGTGGATCTACCATGAGATCAAGGAGGCTAAACCCTAGAAGCTAGCCTATGGTATGATTGTTGTTCGTCCTATGGACTAAAACCCTCCGGTTTATATAGACACCGCAGAGGGCTAGGGTTACACAGAGTCGGTTACAATGGTAGGAGATCTACATGTCCGTATCGCCAAGCTTGCCTTCCACGCCAAGGAAAGTCCCATCCGGACACGGGACGAAGTCTTCAATCTTGTATCTTCATAGTCTTGGAGTCCGGCCAATGATGATAGTTCGGCTATCCGGACACCCCCTAGTCCAGGACTCCCTCAATAACTCTTCGGACCTATAGTTCTCCGGCGTGCCGAATACCACATCGAGTTTGATTTTTCCCGAGCATCTGGCTTCTCGACTAGGGATAATACTTCAAAAGGTTGTGTTACTTTGCTCAATGCAACTCTTGTCCATTTGCATTTTAGTGAGCGTGTCCTCGTAAATGAGGTTTTGTCCGCTACCGCCGTCCATGAGCACTTTAGTAAGCCGAAAACCGTCTATGATTGGGTTTAGGACCAAAGCGGCTGGTGCCCGGGCTGAGCATTCTCTTGGTTTGTCATCAGCATTGAAAGTGATCACCGTGTCGTTCCAAGGATTTGCTGCTGCCATGTGGCAGACTTCGGCGAGGTCGCGGAGCGCCCTCTTGCGCCGATTATTCGAAGAAAAGGTCTCGAAGACCATGAATACTTTGGGATCATTGTCCTCCTAAGAATAGTTCTCTGGAGTATTGTTGGTGAGGAGACCTTTGCCACTTTTGGCCACCTGCCGGATTATCCAACATGCTCGAAGGCTATGCGTTGGTTCGTTATACGGCGTCATGTGAATTCTGCAAGGCTTGTCGAGCCATTCCTTGAGGACAGTTATATGCCATGTAATGGCTTTAATTTTCTTGTCCACGGGATGATGATTGGGTGCTTCGCGGGGATGCATCCTCTTTGCCCGTCCGGGGGATGGCCTAAAGGCCTGCGGTTCCCAGCGGGTTGTCTGGGTTTTCCAGGTGCTTTCCATTGCACAGTACTTCTGTACCATGTGTGCTAGATCGGCAAAGTACAGTACGCAATGGCGGTTGAGGGCATTGAGCATTCCCTTATCCGTGCAATTGTTGCAAAATATCGAGATCGCGTTGTTGTCACAGCAATCTTTGATCTTGTTTTTAACAAGTAGGAATCTAGCCCAAAAGTGGTGGACTGATTCCTGAGGCTGCTGCCGCACATACATTAAATCGGATATGTCTGGAGGACCAGAGTTGCTTGGGGAATATTGCTTGCGCTGGGTGGGAGGTTTCTGATACGTCCATTTTGCATCATGCTTTTATATCAATATTTATTGCATTAGGGGCTGTTATTTAATGTTATGTCACAATACTTATGGCTATTCTCTCTTATTTTACAAGGTTTACATGAAGAGGGAGAATGCCGGCAGCTGGAATTCTGGGCTGGAAAGGGAGCAAATATTGGAGGCCTATTCTGCGCAACTCCAAAGTCCTAAATCCACGGAATATCTTAAAATAAATAAAGAAAAATCGTCGCCAAAGATGAAGGCCAGGGGGCCCACAGCCTGCTCACGAGGGTGGGGGGCGCCCCCCCCCCCTGGGGCGCGCCCCCCTACCTCGTGGGCCCCCTGGTGGCTCTCCGACTCCCATCTTCTCCTATATGAAGTCTTTTGATGAGAAAAAAAATAGAAGGCAACCTTTTGGGACGAGACTTCGCTGCCACGAGGCGGAACCTTGGCAGAACCAATCTAGGGCTCCGGCAGAGCTGTTCTGCCGGGGACACTTCCCTCCGGGAGGGGGAAATCATCACCATCGTCATCACCAACGCTCCTCTCATCGGGAGAGGGCAATCTCCATCAACATCTTCACCATCACCATCTCATATCCAAACCCTAGTTCATCTCTTGTATCCAATTCTTGGCTCCAAGTCCGGGATTGGTGCTAGTAGGTTGCTAGTAGTGTTGATTACTCCTTGTAGTTAATGCTAGTTGGTTTATTTGGTGGAAGATCATATGTTCAGATCCTTTATGCATATTATTACCCCTCTGATTATGAACATTAATATGCTTTGTGAGTAATTACGTTTGTTCCTGAGGACAAGGGAGAAGTCTTGCTATTAGTAGTCATGTGAATTTGGTATTCATTCGATATTTTGATAAGATGTATGTTGTCTAACCTCTAGTGGTGTTATGTGAACTTCGACTACATAACACTTCACCATTATTTGGGCCTAGAGGAAGGCATTGGGAAGTAATAAGTAGATGATGGGTTGCTAGAGTGACAGAAGCTTAAACCCTAGTTTATGCGTTGCTTCGTAAGGGGCTGATTTGGATCCATATGTTTCATGCTATGGTTAGGTTTACCTTAATACTTTTGTTGTAGTTGTGGATGCTTGCAATAGAGGTTAATCATAAGTGGGATGCTTGTTCAAGTAAGAACAGCACCCAAGCACCGGTCCACCCACATATCAAATTATCAAAGTACCGAACGCGAATCATATGAGCGTGATGAAAACTAGCTTGACGATATTCCCATGTGTCCTCGGGACCGCTTTTCCTATTATAAGAGTTTGTTCAGGCTTGTCCTTTGCTACAAAAAGGATTGGGACACCTTGCTGCACTTTATTTACTTTTGTTACTTGTTGCTCGTTACAATTTATCTTATCACAAAACTATCTGTTACCACTTATTTCAGTACTTGCAGAGAATACCTTGCTGAAAACCGCTTATCATTTCCTTCTGCTCCTCGTTGGGTTCGACACTCTTACTTATCGAAAGGACTACAATAGATCCCCTATACTTGTGGATCATCAAGACTCTTTTCTGGCGTCGTTGCCGGGGAGTGAAGCGCCTTTGGTAGGTGGAATTTGGTAAGGAAAATTGTATTTAGTGTGCTGAAATTTTCTATCACTTGTTACTATGGAAAGTAATTGTCTGGGGGGCTTGTTAGGGGTATCTTCACCCCGTCCAGTAGAGCAAAGAGTTATTCCTCAACCTACTGAACCTATTGAAAATGAAACTCCTTTTGAAATTCCTTCGGGTTTGATGGAAAAACTGCTAGCTAACACTTTTACAGGAGATGGAACAAAGCATCCTGATGAACATCTACGCTATGTGGATGAAGTTTGTGGACTATTTAAGCTTGCAGGTATACCCGATGATGTTGTTAAGAAGAAGGCTTTCCCTTTATCTTTGAAGGGAGACGCATTGACATGGTATAGGCTATGTGATGATATGAGATCATGGAACTATAAAAGATTGAAATTGGAATTTCATCAAAAGTATTACCCTATGCATCTTGTTCATCGTGATCGCAATTATATATATAATTTTTGGCCTTGCGAAGGAGAAAGCATCGCTCAAGCTTGGGGAGGCTTAAATCAATGTTATATTCATGCCCCAATCATGAGCTCTCAAGAGAAGTAATTATGCAAATCTTTTATGCTCGGCTTTCTGATAACAATCGCACCATGCTCGATACTTCTTGTGCTGGCTCTTTTATGATGAAGACTATTGAATTTAGAGGGAATTTATTGGATAGAATTAAACAAACTCTGAAGATTGGGACCTCGACGAAGGTAAGGAGTCAGGTATGACACCTAAGTTTGATTGTGTTAAATCTTTTATGGATACCGATATTTTCTGTAAGTTTAGCACTAAATATGGACTTGACTCTGAGATAGTAGCTTCTTTCTATGAATCTTTTGCTACTTATGTTGATCTCCCCAAGGAGAAGTGGTTTAAATATCATCCTCCCATAGAAGTAAAAGTAGTTGCACCTATTAAAGTTGAAGAAAAGATTGTCACTTATAATGATCCTATTGTTCCCACTTCTTATGTTGAGAAACCACCTTTCCCCATTAGAATGAAGGATCATGCTAAAGCTTCAACTGTTGTTCGTAAAAGCAATATTAGAACTTATACACCTCCTGAGCAAGTCAAAGTAGAACATAATATTGCTATTGTTAAAGATCTCTTGTCTGATAATATTGATGGGCATGTTATTCAATTCCGTGGTGAAACTGCTAGAATTGCTAAACCTTGTGCTAGAGATAAACATAGACCTGTGGTAGGCGTGCCTGTTATTTCTGTTAAAATAGGAGATCATTGTTATCATGGCTTATGTGATATGGGTGCTAGTGCTAGTGTTATACCTATTACCTTGTATGAAGAAATTATGCATGATATTGCACCTGCTGAGCTAGAAGATATTGATGTTACAATTAAACTTGCCAATAGAGATACTATATCTGCAATAGGAATTGTTCAGATGTTGAAGTCTTGTGTGGAAAAACCAAATATCCCGCTGATTTTCTTGTTCTTGGTTCTCCACAAGACAGCTTTTGTCCCATTATATTTGGTACACCCTTCTTGAATACTGTTAATGCTAAGATAGACTGCAAAAAGAATGTTGTTACTATTGGCTTGGATGATCTGGTTCATGAGTTTAATTTCTCTAAATTTAGTAAACAACATCATGAGGAAGAATTGCCTAGTAAGGATGAAATTATTGGTCTTGCTTCTATTGCCGTACCTCCTAGTGATCATTTAGAACACTATTTGTTAGACCATGAAAATGATATGTTCGTGAATGAAAGAAGGGAAATAGATGAAGTATTCTTTAAACAGGAACCTATTCTGCAACACAATTTGCCTGTTGAAATCCTAGGGGATCCTCCTCCACCCAAGGGTGATCCCGTGTTTGAGCTTATACCGTTGCCTGATAATCTTAAATATGCTTATCTTGATGAAAAGAAAATATATCCTGTCATTATTAGTGCTAACCTTTCAGAGAATGAAAAAGAAAGATTATTGAAAACTCTGAAGAAGCACCATGCCGCTATTGGATATACTCTTGATGATCTTAAGGGCATCAGTCCCACTCTATGTCAACATAAAATAAATTTGGAAGCGGATGCCAAACCAGTTCGTGATCCTCAACGATGTTTGAATCATAAAATGAAAGAAGTGGTAAGAAAAGAAATACTCAAGCTTCTGGAGGCAGGTATAATTTATCCCGTTGCTGATAGTCAGTGGGTAAGTCATGTCCATTGTGTCCCTAAGAAGGGAGGTATTACTGTTGTCCCTAATGATAAAGATGAATTGATTCCGCAAAGAATTATCACAGGTTATAGGATGGTAATTGATTTCCGCAAATTAAATAAGGCTACTAAGAAAGATCATTACCCCTTACCTTTTATTGATCAAATGCTAGAAAGATTATGCAAACATACACATTGTTGGTTTCTAGATAGTTATTCTGGTTTCTCTCAAATACCTGTGTCGGCTAAAGATCAATCAAAGACTACTTTTACATGCCCTTTTGGTACTTTTGCTTATAGACGTATGCCTTTTGGTTTATGTAATGCACCTGCTACCTTTCAAAGATGCATGATAGCTATATTCTCTGACTTTTGCGAAAAGATTTGTGAGGTTTTCATCGATGACTTTTCCGTCTATGGTTCCTCTTTTGATGATTGCTTGAGCAATCTTGCTCGAGTTTTGCAGAGATGTGAAGAAACTAATCTTGTCTTGAATTGGGAAAAGTGCCACTTTATGGTTAATGAAGGTATTGTCTTGGGGCACAAAGTTTCTGAAAGAGGTATTGAAGTTGATAAAGCCAAGGTTGATGCTATTTCTCGGCCTCTGACTAATTTACAACAAAAAGATGTACCATTTGTCTTTGATGATGATTGTGTAGAAGCATTTGAAATGCTTAAGAAAGCATTAGTCTCTGCACTTGTTGTTCAGCCACCGGACTGGAATTTACCCTTTGAAATTATGTGTGATGCTAGTGATTACGCTGTAGGTGTTGTTCTAGGGCAAAGAGTTGATGAGAAATTAAATGTTATCCATTATGCTAGTAAGACTCTAGACAATGCTCAAAGAAATTATGCTACTACCGAAAAGGAACTTCTAGCAGTTGTATTTGCTTGTGATAAATTCAGACCCTATATTGTTGATTCTAAAGTAACTATTCACACTGATCATGCTGCTATTAAATATCTTATGGAAAAGAAAGATGCAAAACCTAGACTTATTAGATGGGTTCTCTTGCTGCAAGAATTTGATTTGCATATTGTTGATAGAAAACGAGCTGAGAACCCCGTTGCAGATAACTTATCTAGGTTAGAGAATGTTCTTGATGACCCACTGTCGGTGTCAAAACCGGCGGATCTCGGGTAGGGGGGCCCGATCAGTGCGTCAAGGCTGATGGTAACAAGAAGTAAGGGACACAGATGTTTACCAAGGTTCGGGCCCTCTCGATGGAGGTAAAACCCTACTTCCTGCTTGATTAATATTGATGATATGGGTCGTACAAGAGTAGATCTACCACGAGATCGTAGAGGCTAAACCCTAGGAGCTAGCCTATGATGGTATGAATGTAATTGTGATCGGCCTTCTATGGACCAACCTCTCCAGTTTATATAGACGCTGGAGAGGGCTAGGGTTTACATGGAGACGGTTTACAAGGAAGAAAACATAATATCCGGATCGCCAAGCTTGCCTTCCACGCCAAGGAAAGTCCCATCCGGACACGGGCCAAAGTCTTGAGTCTTGTATCTTCACGCTTCAACAGTCCGGATGTTGTACACAGTCCGACTCCGGATACCCCCTAATCCAGGACTCCCTCAGTAGCCCCTGAACCAGGCTTCAATGACGATGAGTCCGGCGTGCAGTATTGTCTTCGGCATTGCAAGGCGGGTTCCTCCTCCGAATACTCCAAAATGGTTATCGAACATGTAGACTGTGTCCGGATCCGCAAGATGATCTTCACATACCACCGTAGAGAGAATGATATTTCACAAATGCAATCTGTTGACAACTTTTTCTGATGACGTGACATGTTATTACGGTCGGATCATTATTTGAACCGTTTCCCCACAACCAGCTATAATGCATATCACGAGGAGGTTTCTGTGACACGTCTTGTCAAGGCAGAGATTGTGTCCCCTTATTACGGGATTCTCATCAATACGGGCATGGGTAATCTAACCGTGCCACTAATCGCGGCGAGCGGGAGGCGGACGGGTTCCACCAGGCAAGTGGGGAAGCACAAAAAGCCTTTATCGCCTTTATAAGGAAGTCATGTTCCTTTCTCTCTTACCCACGCCTCCTTCTCCTGCTAGCTCATTCCCCTTTGTGCGAGCCCTAACGCCCAAGCACTCTTCTCCCCCACCAAAGGGAAGTCTTCTGAAAATGTCCGGAGCAGGAGGCAAATGGATGGCCTCAACTGTCTAGGAGAAGAAAATCAAGAAGCTCCGGGGAGCCGGGTATCTGGCCCAGAAGATTGGCCACCGTCTTCCCCCGGCGGGACAGATCGTCCCTACTCCGGAATCTCATGAGAGAGTCGTGTTCCGGGCTCGGGTTTCCCTTTCACCCGTTCGTTCAGTGAAGCTTTTCTCCAGATCCCACCTCACTTCGGCCTATGGCTAAAGATTTTCAATGTGAAGCCCAAGGTGGTGAGTGGCGAACACGCCGAGTGCAGTGGCGCCATGGTAAGCAAGATGCCCAAGGCTGTCTGGCTGAAGGGCGCTTTCAATGACTCTGTCAAGGAGTGGTAGCAGGAGTGCTTCTATATCACCGAACCACGCGGCAAGAAGTGGGCGGCAGCTCCAGAGTTCAGATCCAGAGCTCCACTGCGGCTCACGTCCTGGCCCGAGAAGGGACCAAACTGGTGCTCGTCCGACGAGCTATTATTGCTCCAGACACGCATCCAGGGCGTGATCGATAGGGACGTCAAACTCGTCGATGTAGTCCAGGTGATGCTAGTTTGTCTGGTTCTCCCTTGTTAGCATCGAGCTTGTACCCTATGGGAGTTTGATCCGGCCGAGCACCAAACCCTTCAGGAGCTTTACGACTCCACCCACAAGGATATCTGGAAGGTGCTCTTTAAGTCCGGCAAATCGTGGCCGGGCCCCGCCGAGGACCGTCGGTATCAATCATCCCATTCTCCCAGCTCGGTAAGTCACAGCCACACTCTGTCTATTCGTGCTTTAATTGGCAGATCATGCGGGATAAACCCTAATCGTATTTCACTGCAACCTCAGGGATGGGTAAAGAAGGTGGAGCGGCTACATTGTCCAGCCCCCTGCCGGAGGAACCGGCCGGACCTCTTCTGACGAAGATGTTGGTCCCCGCGCCTTACAAGGCGCCAAAGAAGGAGGCCTCCAAGAAGGTCAAGAAGACCCGGGGTGGCCTTCGCCGTCGCGAGGTTTCGGACACCAGATCCGAAGACTCCAGTGACGATCGTTCGTCCGAGGACAAAGAGGAGGAAGAAGAGGAGGATGAGCCTCACTCTGATGGTGGGAGGAAAAGGACGGCCTCCGCATCTCTGGAGGCCGGATCACCCAAGAGGGGGAAACATTCCCTCCCAGGGGCATCCCCCATGGTCGCCGATAGCAGCCCGGAGTGGGATCCCAGGGCCCAGCCCCTGGAGAAATCATAAGTATCCGAACACACATATGCGTCCGGGATCGTTTTTTGGATATAGTGGTTTTGACTGTTGCCTACATATTGCACAGTCCGGCAAGGTCCTGCACCGGCCAGTCCTCATCAGAGGATTCACTGGACCCGGATGCTTTGGCGAGCGAGACGCCTCCGCAGGCCTCTTCCCCCAAGTCTGGGCGCGACACTGAGGTGTCGTCTCGACAAGACCCGGACCAAGGAGGACATATCCCTGGTGCCGAACACGCAGGGATGGATACGCCCCCCGGGACCTCTAGGGTTCTGGGATCGAGCTAGCAGCCCCCCTAATGGCGGGGGGCAGCGTACGCCTCCGGCATCCTCTGTTCAAGCAGAGCTGACCGGTCTATTAAAAGCATTGAAGAACGCGTCTATTGTCGACGAGCATCGGGCCCTTGTGGGCGAGGTGGTTGAAAGGATTCAGTCTGCCGAGAGCGGGCTGAACGCATCCTGCCTTAGTCTTATAAAGGCTTTTGAGGTATGTCTCCTAGGAAACCCTTAAGGAATTGTCATAATATAAGTAGTAGCCCCTGATACATTGTCCGGCGAAGGAGACAAAGCCGGGCAGGGGATCAAATCCCCTGCCTACGCAGGAGCCTGTGTAAATGACGTATGCCCTTTGGTGTGAAAACAGGCATCCGCAGAGAGGACTTCCGCTTTCAAGGCGGAAGTTTCCGAACTGAAGCAGAACCTTGCTCGGTCTGAGGAAGAACTCGGCCGTGTGAGGAAGCAACTGGAAGATAAGCAAGGTATGTTGAAAACATTTGTCTTGGAGTTGGCACGAACGAATGGTTGTGCAGAATAAAAAAATTAGTATTGTGTGCTCTAGGAGTGCGTGCTGAATACGAGGCACTAAAGAAAGCTTTGGCTGATGCCAACAAGAAGGCTGAGGCCGAACAGGCGCTTCATGAAAAACACGAGGCCAGGGTTATCACCGCTGAGCGGGAGCTCCAGGAAGCTGTGAAGAAAAGCGAGAGCTTGGAGCAAAGTTTAAAATGGAAAGAATCCGAGCTCGCCCAAGCTCTCGAGGATGCAGAAGGTGCTCGGGAAGAAGCCCGAGGTGCTGCGTGGGACCTTCAGGAGGCCCGAAAGGTGGCGGCTGGTAAGGCCTTCTGTATTCTTAGCTTCGTGTATGTTAGAATGTGAATCATCCAAGCGGCAGGCTGACTCTTATTTTTCCAGGCGCTTTTGTGGATCTTCCTCACAGCATATCAGATGCTGCTCAATTCTATCGCACCGAGGAGAAGAAGACTGTGGAGAGGGATTTCTGGACGCAGTATCTAGCGCCGAATTATCTGGTGCCATTTATCGATCAGATGAAACAGCTGATCGAACTGCACCAGGCGGCCGAACTAGCCATGAAGGACTTAGTTGTCCGGCTGTGGCCTACGGATCTGATTCCAAGTAGCTACTTCGCACTCGTCAAGCGGATCGTGGGCGCCTGTCCTCGACTAGATTCTATCAAGCGATCAGTCTGCATAGAAGGCGCGCGTATGGCATTTGCCCATGCGAAGGTGCATTGGGGGAGGCTTGACGCGGAAAAGCTGATCACTGAGGGGCCGCCGGAGGGTAAGGAACACTGCAAGCCCGAGCTGTATTATGAAGGTGTGATGAAAGGGGCTTGCCTTGTGGCGGACGAGTGTACTAAAGACATCATATTTCCCTGAGGGCATCTATGCCACTTGTTGTAATATGGGATAATGGCATGTTTGTTATATTTTTCCTGTTTTATTTGAACATATGTTCTTCCTGTGCAGCTGTTTATTGTATGCAAATTCTGGGAGTTGGCCAGTCGTCGACTTCTGCCCCCTCGTAAAAACGATACGGGGGTGTTCAGAATATATCTGAACGCTCTTTATCCCATAGTTGGGTCCTTTTAAGGAGGTGTATCTTTCTGCGAACCAGGCAATCGGACTATAGGGCTTTATTACTCTCACTTAGCCATAGGAATTTGAGTATGGTCGGCGCAGCCCCTAGTGTTCGGAAGGCCGAACTAGGGGCTCTATTGGAGCCTGATCAGAAGACCGATCCGTCGCACTTAGCATTTATGATGGCGTTATGCGGAATAAATCTTTAAGGATTTTATGACCTCTCAAATAGCGGACTGACTCTCGCTTCATCATGACAGTCAGTTTTCGGCTTTCTCTACTAAGGTGCTCGTCTGGCTGAACCGGGACACAATCGCAGTAGTTCTCCCAGCGCTACCTTAGCCGATAGAACGGAACGTAAGGTACCAAAACATGGGAGCCGGGCAAACCCAACCAATGACCCAAGACATGATTCGGAGTAGATGCATATAGTGTTATAAGTTCGGGGTGCCGAACAACCGAAAAGGTGGTCGGACTTGCTTGCCGTACTGTGGAGCCCCTGGTGCAACCAGGCGAACGCAGAGCGTGGCTTTCATTTTCGGCAAGGAGGCGTCGGCGATAAACGACAGCCTGTAATTGCTATTTACGCATTGTAGTAGAATTTTATGTCTATGCATATTAGTATGATGTATGGAAAGAGGTGTTGTTTGATGGAATCTGTTATGGCCGGACTGGAGGGGGCTGTGAGCGGGTCGAGAATGAATCTGAACTGCCTTCTACCTGCATGTTCCTTCCTTTGTGTGTCTGGGATAATTCCATGCCGCCAGTTCTGTTCTGCGTCAATCGTTAGTTTGCAAATGCGAAATGCTTGAAGACAGCTAAGTGTCCTCTTGTTGTTGCTCCCAGGGTCCCTAATCGGGCCCTGGTGTGCCCAGTCATTAGACCGTGAGTTAGTATGGACTCGGCAGTGGATGTCCGGATGGTTGGCCTGGGTAATTTACCACGTAGAATCTAGTTGACGTGGTTTTTCCCGTTAGCATACGGTAGGCTATCGTATGGGAAGGTGCCGAGGATTTATTCTTTGGCGTAGCATTTTTGGATGGTCCGAAGGCAACCGTTTAGAGTGGTGGGCCAACAGAACTTGGCCTTTGCACCATACATCTTTTAGGAGATGTTTTCCGTGGCGTCATACCCTTGTGGGCTTTGTGTGTTAGGGAGCCCCCGGATTACTAGGTCTAGAGGCACTGCAATTAACTTGCCATGGTTTAGGTGGTCCTGGGCGATCGGTCGTACTGTTACGCTCTAGGGGGGAGGGGCTTGACGAGGCATCTCCCCTTTATTGCTTCCGGCGTGCGACCAGCCGCTTTGTTTTGAGAATCCTGCATTCTCTATTGGTATGCTTTGCCGTCCTTCTCGGGGTACCGTGAATTTCACACGGCTGATCCAGCGTGTATCTTTGGTCGAGTAGGCTTTTGCTACTCTTTGCCTGTTTGTCGGACTGAGCTGTCACGCCCAATATGCGACCCTATCCAAAAGGAACTCGAAGGTCCCACCAAGGATAGACCCGCATATTGAAACGCTTTTGCAAGGTGGATATCATTACATCAACATTACATAATAGATGGGGATACATACATAAGGCATACAATGCCACTCGAATACAACATCACAATACATAAGATCAACATCCGACTACGGATGAAACACAAACAGAAGCTCAAACGACATCCACCCTACTAGCCCAGGCTGCCGACCTGGAACCTATCCCCTGATCGAAGAAGAAGCAGAAGAAGAACTCAAGACAAGCAAGCATCGCTCTCGCGTCATGATCATCGCATAACCTATACCTGCAACTGTTGTTGTAGTAAGCTGTGAGCCACGAGGACTCAGCAATCCCATTACCATGGGTATCAAGACTAGCAAAGCTTAAAGGGAAAGGAAGGGGTAAAGTGGTGAGGCTGCAGCAGCGACTAAGCATATATGGTGGCTAACATACGCAAGTAAGAGCGAGAAGAGAGCAAAAGGAACGGTCGTCAACTAGTAATGATCAAGAAGTGATCTTGAACTCCTACTTACGTCAAACATAACACAGAGACCGTGTTCACTTCCCGGACTCCGCCGAAAAGAGACCATCACGGCTACACACGTGGTTGATGCGTTTTATTTCGGATCTGGTGTCAAGTTATCTACAACCGGACATTAACAAATTCCCATCTGCCTATAACCACAGGCACGGCTTTCGAAAGATTATACCCTGCAGGGGTGTCCCAACTTAGCCCATGACAAGCTCTCGCGATCAACAAAGGAATAGACCTTCTCCCAGGAAGACCCGATCAGACTCGGAATCCCGGTTTACAAGACATTTCAACAATGGTAAAACAAGAGCAGCAAAGCCGCCCGATGCGCCGACAATCCCGATAGGAGCTGCACATATCTCATTCTCAGGGCAACACCGGATGAGCAATCTGTATAACTAAAACCAGACCTCAAGTTTCCCTGAGGGGGCGCTGCAAAGGGCTCTAGTTCGGACCAACACTTAGACAAGCACTAGCCCGGGGGGGCTATAATAAAGATGACCCTCGAGAGAGCGACTCCCAAGGGAAAAGTAGGTGGTGGTGAGGCAAATGGTAAAACCAAGGTTGGGCCTTGCTGGAGGAGTTTTATTCAAAGCGAACTGTCAAGGGGGTCCCATAAATCACCCGACCGCGTAAGGAACGCAAAATCCGGGAACATAACACCGGTATGACGGAAACTATGGCAGCAAGAGTGGAACAAAACACCAGGCATAAGGCCGAGCCTTCCATCCTTTACCAAATATATAGATGCATTAATAATATAAGAGATATTGTGATATCCCAACCAAAATCATGTCCACCATGGAGCAATCTTCAACTTCACCTGCAACTAACAACGCTATAAGAGGGGCTGAGCAAAAAGCGGTAACCTAGCCAAGCAATGGTTTGCATAGGAAAGGTGTCAAAGGTTAGAGGCTAACATGGCAATTTGGGATGGCTTGAATAAACAGGTGATAGGCAACGCAGCATAGCGATAGAACGAAGCAACTAGCATAGCAATGATAGTAGTGAGATCCAGGGTAGCGGTCATCTTGCCTGAAATCCCGCTAGGAAGAAGAACGAGTCCATGAATAAGATGAACGGGAGTAGTCGAACAAATCCTCACAATCGCAACATTACCGGAACTAAGAAGCAACACCGGAAAGAAACAAACAACATTGTAAACACACAGCACATAAACATGGCATGATGCACAAACAAACATGATGCATGACCGGTTTAATGAGGCATGGCATGGCAAGTGCAACAATCAATACTACAAGTTAAGTGGGGCTCAATATGCAACGAGTTGCATATTGACAAAACACCACATGCAATTATTTAGTTTGATCTCGGTTATGTACCCAACAATATTAAATGTTATTAGCATGGCAAGGGGGTGAAACATAAGAAAACTACCTATCTAAGCAAGTTTAAATGAGGCCGGAACAACAAACAACAAGTCCAGATAATCCCCATATGCATATTTTAGATTCGGTACTATTCTGCCCTAAACACAATTTTAATGTTGTTAAACAGCAACATTAAGTGAACCATGTTAAACTAGGCATTTTTCCACCCCATTTACATATAAAGTTCATTAAAAACCGAGCTACATTTATTTAGTTATGCAATAAATCATTTTAACATGGCATATTAGCAAATTTAAACAAACAGCAAGTTAAACATTTTAACATAGATGAAAGTGACATATTATTAATATACACAATTTTCTAATCATTTTACATATATAAATCATTTTAATCCGGTGCACGGTTATTTACTTGTGAGCAATTAAAAATAATGGCATCCTCCTGTAATTATGCATGCACTGGATAAAAGACAAATTCGCAGATCTGAAAAAAAAGGTACACGGGCCGAATTCTGCTAGCCCAATAGTGCACAGGAGAGGCGCGGGTGCTGCTCACCCTGGGCCAAGGCCTGGTTGGAGCTGCGGGTTGGGGAGGCCGGCCGGACGGGGCGCTGCTGGAGCTGGGCTGGAGGCGGGCTCCTGGGTTGCTAGGCGCGCAGCTGGATCGAGCGAGATGGGGAGGCGCGGTCACGCGAGGCAGGACCGGGCGCGGGTCAACGCAGGGGCAGCGCGTTCGTCCTCCTGCTCGAAGCAGAGGAGGTAGAGGCCGGCAGTGAAGCTTGGCGAAACAGGGGAAGTCCGGGACGGCAAGGCGCGGTGAGATCGGTCGGATCCCGATGTGAACGCCGAGGGGGGCGGATCCGGCGGCTGGCGCCTTGATCTGAAGCAAAGGACAGCCATGACCTGGGCTCTGCAGAAGCAACGGTGGCTGGGCAGTTAGCAGGAGCAACGCGAGGGGAGGAAAAGGAAGACTCAAACGCGCAGCTCGACGGTGGAGCTCACCTCTATCAATGCGACGGCGATGGAAAAGCAGCAGTGGAGGGCGGCAACACCACACGAGGATGTGGCCGGAGGAGAGCTCGAGGAGGCGGCGGCAATTGGAAGCTCGCTCGGGCGTCCATGGCGCGGGACTTCGCGGGACGGCGAAGGCGCAACAGCAGGAGCTTGGCGCGGGGTCAACTCTGACGGGAACGAGGCCAGAGATGGGCAAGGACAGCGCGGATGCGACCGACGCCGCGGCGAACTTGAGGGCCAGGTGGCGAGCCTCCTCCTTGGGCGTCGGGGTTCCCTGGAGAAGATCGAGAGAGAGAGAAGAATTCAGGGAGAGACGGAGAAAGATCCAAAGGGAGGGAGAGACCACGGGGAAGGAGAGAGATGGCGCTCATCTGCTGGTTCCGTCGGCCGGCGACGAGGCGGACGAGGTGGAGCGCTCCTGCTCGGGGCTCGAGCAGCTACACGATCCATACGGGATCGAGGGAAGAAGTGGCCTGCGCTGGATGGGTGAATTGGGCAGGGGAGATCCCGAGGGGGATTCGGTGGAGTGGCGGCGGCGTGGGGATGGATGGGACATAGCACCTAGGATCTAGGGTTAGGCTAGATTAGGTATGGGGTTGATTTATATATATGGAAAAAAGGGTTTAGGGTAGATTTGGACCCTCCGATATAATTGGACGGTTGAGAAGAAATGGCTTAGGGGAGTCCAACAAATAAACACAGATGTTTTATAGATGTTTGGGGATGATCCGGATCCATCGGTAACGACAGACCGGTTCGGGTTCGGGGAAGTTTTCGGACGCACGAAAGAGGGGTGTCGGTGCACTATGCAAAGAGGTATTAGATGGGCTGTGCGGAGGGGGGTTGGGCTGAGAAGAGAGAAGAGAAGGCAGCCCGGCAACAGTCTCGGAGACCGAAACGTCCGACGAAAGTACCGGCAATGGTACCGCTATACATTTAACGGTTGGGCTATCAAACGAACTCCGAATGCGACGAAACTTGGCAGGCGCTCTGTCTACACTATAATAAGAACGCCCGACAAGTTGCAACCGATTCCGAGAACATTTTTGTGCCACTTATAAAATAATATTTCGGAGGTGCCGCGGGCGCGTGCGAGTGTGACTGGACTCCGAACGGACAACAGAGAGAAACGGCAGAACCCGAACGGATGCAAGTTTTATGAAAACGATGCCGATGCAATGCGAATGATGACATGAGATGAGATGCATAACAAGAACAAAATGCAAAACAATAGACAAAAACCCAAACATGGAGGAAATAACATATCGCATCTCCGGAAAAGGCAAGAGTCGGAGTTACGAATATGGAAAGTTGTATCCGGGGCGTTACAACACTCCACCACTACGAGAGGATCTCGTCCCGAGATCTAGGATGGCACCGGAGGGAAACGGAAGAGGAAGAGAAGAGGTAAACTAAGTTGCTTCTTCGACAAATGAGTGAAGCCACGAACCTTGAGAGGTTGAAAAGTTGAAAGAAAGAACACAACGGAGTTGAACACAATTGAGAGCAGCGCGGTAGAAAAATAGAAACAAGGAACACCATGTGAACCTTGTAGGTTGCAAAGACACAAATCAGGAGTTTAATGGACAAGATAGAATTCGAAACCACTCCGGTTAAAACAAGATGAGAGAGGAAGAATTCGGGCAGCACTCCGGTTGAACATGGAAGGAATAGAACATGAACTTGGCAAAATGAAAGCACTTGGATGAGACTCCGGTTAAATGAGGAATGATAGACACAATGCTCCGGTTAAATGGATAAGCAAGGAAAAGAACACGATCCTCACAATTCGAGATGATGAGTGAAAAGCACAACATCACAATGCCTCCGGAACAAAAGAATAGAAGTTAGATTGTTGGGATAAAGGGACGGAGAAGGAAATGTCAACTCCTACCACAATTTAATTTGGAAAGCATCCTTGCAGGAAGGTTAGAACAAAGTTGTTGGAAGACCAACAACGAAAAGAATAAGTTTGTAGTGGGCTTATGGAAAACATCCCAAAATTGAGGCGAAATTCTGCCACTAACGGAAACAATAGATTGGATAGAGGTCAACATGGAGATGACAACTCCTTTCGCCGAGAGGATAGGAGAAAAACTTGGATCTTAGATAAGCACCACAATAGCAACATTCCTTAGGGAAGGCTTTAGGTGAAATCTATACCAAGATAACTCCAACAAAGAGATTAATGGATTTAAAATACCTCATGATCGAAGAGAAAAATGATGGTTTTTAAAATATCTCATTCTTGACAACATGTGAATCATGAAACACGAACTCAAATTGTCAAGACTGACATAACACCATCTCAAAAGATAAGGTAGAAAGGATTACACTTCGGAATGCAAGATGAAGAATGCTTGAACGCCTCAAAACAAAACATGTGTTGGGCACCATGTTTATTTTAGAGTATAGCTTAGCAGATCATAACTTCGAGAGAAATCTTGAGGAACAATTGAAGAATGAAAAGAATCCCTTGACGAATGATCATGTAGATCTTCCATGAAGAACTCCGGTAATAAAAGGATGATAGAAAGAAAGAGAAGTTGAAAACACAAGGTGAAGCGTTGCAATGATTTAGATGGAGCTTTGCGATGATATAACCGAGAGAACTTGGAACTCCGGAAAGAAAAGATGAATACTAGAACCGAGAATTACTTCATCATGAACAATCTCCGGAAGAAGGAATTAATCACTTGGATGAAACAAGAATAAGAATTATGTCATGCCTATCCTTCACCAATTTAAATTGATGACAAGCAATGGATTTGGCATACTACTTATTCTCATAGAAAGGATTAAAAGAGATATGGCGCAAACTTGGGAAGGTCTTGATGGAGCCACCAGTGGGATTTGGAAACAACGAATGAATTGATATGATAACGAAGGAAGTGAAATCTTGAACGAACCACCATAAGAATTGAAAATGAATGAAGAAAAGATAAAGAAACACCGGGAAGAATTGGAAAACGAATGGAGATACTTGAGGGGATTTAGATACATGAGAACAAAGAAATCATGAACTGATTAGAAGGTATTTGAATGATGCACCGGAAGAATTCGGGAACGAAAGTTGAAAGCTGATAATGAATAATTATGACATGAAGGCCTTCGGAGGAAAGAAATGGAAACAACTCATGAAATGCTCCGAATGGGTGAAAAGAATTTCTCACGATCGAAACAA
This sequence comes from Triticum dicoccoides, assembly GCF_002162155.2. NCBI lineage: Eukaryota > Viridiplantae > Streptophyta > Magnoliopsida > Poales > Poaceae > Triticum > Triticum dicoccoides. The sequence continues at coordinate 370,127,707 of NC_041381.1, read as the reverse complement.
ATATGGGGATGGCATGAAGCTAGAACCACACATCTTTAAGAGAATGGAGCAAGATTTAAGAGAAACTCTTCTTCGGTCTTCAAATGTTGAGAATGATGATGAGAACCACCATGAATTGTTGAGGTACTATGGAACAAAGAAGAATAGAAATGATGAACCAACGATGAAAATATTCTGAAAGCGATCTTGGATAAGGAAAATGACTGATGAAAATTCATTCTTACGTCAAACTTCGAAAGACTTTGGGAATGGCTCCGGGAAAATTAGAAGAGTCAGGTAAGATCCTGGGAAAAGACCTGTGGGTTAGGGCCCACTCAAAAGAAAACACCGTTGAAATAATTTTGAAGACAGATTGCACCGGTAGAATTAAATAGCTTGAATGAGATAACAACCTCGAAATATCTTGAACGGATTGAGAATGGAAACACAAGTCTTCTGAGATATCTTGAGCACTCCAAAACAAATGAATAGCAAGAGGTGAGTGATTGAGAGGTGCACCGGCATGAGAAAGCATTTTACACAAGGAAAGGAATATGATCGACACTGAAAGCTTGAATTGGATCCACCGGAGAAGAAACAACAATGAAGGATGATGAACTTAAAATTGTTGAGCATCTTCTTGGGAAATCATCGGATAAGAACATTGATTGAAAAGAGTGAAGAGACTTCACATCCATAAGATGGATACTTGATTAAAATATACGAGTCCTTGAAGAAAAGGGTGGGAGGGTGGGGAAAAACAAAGACAACTTGGGATGAACGAAACAAACACCGTTGAGAAAACTTAGAATTAATCTTGCGGATGGGGAGAATGATGGGATCATCTCGAAGAGAAGCGCACCAGTTGGAAAAGAATTGACATGACAATCTCGATGATCAAAAGGATTAGCACTCCCATAGAAATATGAGAACACCATTTAAGAAAGGTATGGAACCAACACTTGACTTCGAAGCAACTCAAATACCACAAATAAAACAAAACAAAGGATTTGGCTTGCAGAATAAGCCGGAAACAAACATATGATAGAGATTTCGTCCGAAGTTTTCGTGGTGGGGCCCACACGGGCTCGAGTGTACAGCACCATCATGTACAAGGTAGTGCACATGACATACGAAGTGTCCCCGAACCAGCATAGCCAAGGGTTCTTTAAGACACAATGAGACCACTGTAAAAACGACCGTGGAAAGGCAGACCACTAGACGTCGAACCCCAATCTCATATCATGCATCTGTCGAAAAGATATTCTAGGAGCTACTTGAATTCCCACCTATAAAACTCCCGAAACTTTCTGGTTATGCAATCTGGTGTTGAGGATACATGGGAAGCAATATATATCTCGCCCAAACTAACAATACCTACATCCAGCTGTATCCATCCGTCAACACATAACCAAGAAAACTCCGAAAATCGTGTACCTCAACCTTCGAAAAGCATCCGTTATACGAGTTATGGCAATACTCCCGAGCTCGCCCCAGTACTGGGTTATCGGGGTTATCTCACCAACAACTGCATAAAAGAGATTTTCGATGTCGGCAAAACTCAGGTATTCCAGAACTGCAACGATAAAATTGTGACGACAACACCTCAGAGCTCAACTCCCCGGGTCAAAGCCACATAAATAGACAGGAGGCACCAAGAACAATGTTCTCGTCACAAAACCATCGGAACGATTCCAAGATACCCGCATGATCCTAAATTTTTTTAGTGAAATTTGAGGAGAGGAAAGACAAAACATCTACGTCAGGAGTCCTCACCAGAGCGACGAAGGGACTGAGGAGTAAAAAGAATTCCTACTCTCCGATATATATAATCCTAAGACTCAAAATAGTTTTTTTTCTAGACTCAACAACGGCCAACAATCAAGGGGGCTCCTATGGTCGGTCGAGGCTCTGATTACCAACTTGTCACGCCCAATATGCGACCCTATCCAAAAGGAACTCGAAGGTCCCACCAAGGATAGACCCGCATATTGAAACGCTTTTGCAAGGTGGATATCATTACATCAACATTACATAATAGATGGGGATACATACATAAGGCATACAATGCCACTCGAATACAACATCACAATACATAAGATCAACATCCGACTACGGATGAAACACAAACAGAAGCTCAAACGACATCCACCCTGCTAGCCCAGGCTGTCGACCTGGAACCTATCCCCTGATCAAAGAAGAAGCAGAAGAAGAACTCAAGACAAGCAAGCATCGCTCTCGCGTCATGATCATCGCATAACCTGTACCTGCAACTGTTGTTGTAGTAATCTGTGAGCCACGAGGACTCAGCAATCCCATTACCATGGGTATCAAGACTAGCAAAGCTTAAAGGGAAAGGAAGGGGTAAAGTGGTGAGGCTGCAACAGCGACTAAGCATATATGGTGGCTAACATACGCAAGTAAGAGCGAGAAGAGAGCAAAAGGAATGGTCGTCAACTAGTAATGATCAAGCAGTGATCCTGAACTCCTACTTACGTCAAACATAACACAGAGACTGTGTTCACTTCCCGGACTCCGCCGAAAAGAGACCATCACGGCTACACACATGGTTGATGCGTTTTATTTCGGATCTGGTGTCAAGTTATCTACAACCAGACATTAAAAAATTCCCATCTGCCTATAACCGCAGGCACGGCTTTCGAAAGATTATACCCTGCAGGGGTGTCCCAACTTAGCCCATGACAAGCTCTCGCGATCAACGAAGGAATAGACCTTCTCCCAGGAAGACCCGATCAGACTCAGAATCCCGGTTTACAAGACATTTCGACAATGGTAAAACAAGACCAGCAAAGCCGCCCGATGCGCCGACAATCCCGATAGGAGCTGCACATATCTCGTTCTCAGGGCAACACCGGATGAGAAATCCGTACAACTAAAACCAGACCTCAAGTTTCCCTAAGGGGGCGCTGCAAAGGGCTCTAGTTCGGACCAACACTTAGACAAGCACTAGCCCGGGGGGGCTATAATAAAGATGACCCTCGAGAGAGCGACTCCCAAGGGAAAAGTAGGTGGTGGTGAGGCAAATGGTAAAACCAAGGTTGCGCCTTGTTGGAGGAGTTTTATTCAAAGCGAACTATCAAGGGGGTCCCATAAATCACCCGATCGCGTAAGGAACGCAAAATCCGGGAACATAACACCGGTATGACGGAAACTAGGGCGGCAAGAGTGGAACAAAACACCAGGCATAAGGCCGAGCCTTCCACCCTTTACCAAATATATAGATGCATTAATAATATAAGAGATATTGTGATATCCCAACCAAAATCATGTCCACCATGGAGCAATCTTCAACTTCACCTGCAACTAACAACGCTATAAGAGGGGCTGAGCAAAGCGGTAACCTAGCCAAGCAATGGTTTGCATAGGAAAGGTGTCAAAGGTTAGAGGCTGACATGGCAATTGGGGATGGCTTGAATAAACAGGTGATAGGCAACGCAACATAGCGATAGAACGAAGCAACTAGCATAGCAATGATAGTAGTGAGATCCAGGGTAGCGGTCATCTTGCCTGAAATCCCGCTAGGAAGAAGAACGAGTCCATGAAGAAGATGAACGGGAGTAGTCGAACGAATCCTCACAATGGCAACATTACCGGAACTAAGAAGCAACACCGGAAAGAAACAAACAACATGGTAAACACACAGCACATAAACATGGCATGGTGCACAAACAAACATGATGCATGACCGGTTTAATGAGGCATGGCATGGCAAGTGCAACAATCAATACTACAAGTTAAGTGGGGCTTAATATGCAACGAGTTGCATATTGACAAAACACCACATGCAATTATTTAGTTTGATCTCGGTTATGTACCCAACAATATTAAATGTTATTAGCATGGCAAGGGGGTGAAACATAAGAAAACTACCTATCTAAGCAAGTTTAAATGAGGCCGGAACAACAAACAACATGTCCGGATAATCCCCATATGCATATTTTAGATTCGGTACTGTTCTGCCCTAAACACAATTTTAATGTTGTTAAACAGCAACATTAAGTGAACCATGTTAAACTAGGCATTTTTCCACCCCATTTACATATAAATTTCATTAAAAACCGAGCTACGGTTATTTAGTTATGCAATAAATCATTTTAACATGGCATATTAGCAAATTTAAACAAACAGCAAGTTAAACATTTTTAACATAGATAAAAGTGACATATTATTAATCTACACAATTTTCTGATCATTTTACATATATAAATCATTTTAATCCAGTGCACGGTTATTTACTTGTGAGCAATTAAAAATAATGGCATCCTCCTGTAATTATGCATGCACTGGATAAAAGACAAATTCGCAGATCTGAAAAAAAAGGTACACAGGCCGAATTCTGCTAGCCCAACAGTGCACAGGAGAGGCGCGGGTGCTGCTCACCCTGGGCCAAGGCCCGGTTGGAGCTGCGGGTTGGGGAGGCCGGCCGGACGGGGCGCTGCTGGAGCTGGGCTGGAGGCCGGCTCCTGGGCTGCTAGGCGCGCAGCTGGACCGAGCGAGATGGGGAGGCGCGGTCACGTGAGGCAGGACCGGGCGCGGGTCAACGCAGGGGCAACGCGTTTGTCCTCCTGCTCGAAGCAGAGGAGGTAGAGGCCGGAAGTGAAGCTTGGCGAAACAGGGGAAGTCCGAGACGGCAGGGCGCGGTGAGATCGGTCGGATCCCGATGTGAACGCCGAGGGGGGCGGATTCGGCGGTCGGCGCCTTGATCTGAAGCAGAGGACAGCCATGACCTGGGCTCTGCAGAAGCAACGGTGGCTGGGCAGTTAGCAGGAGCGACGCGAGGGGAGGAAAAGGAAGACTCAAACGCGTAGCTCGACGGCGAAGCTCACCTCTATCGATGCGACGGCGATGGAAAAGCAGCAGTGGAGGGCGGCAACACCATGCGAGGATGTGGCCGGAGGAGAGCTCGAGGAGGCGGCGGCAATTGGAAGCTCGCTCGGGCGTCCATGGCGTGGGACTTCGCGGGACGGCGAAGGCGCAACAGCAGGGGCTTGGCGCGGGGTCAACTCCGACGGGAACGAGGCCAGAGATGGGCAAGGACAGCGCGGAGGCGACCGACGGCGCGGCGAACTTGAGGGCCAGGTGGCGAGCCTCCTCCTTGGGCGTCAGGGTTCCCTGGAGAAGATCGAGAGAGAGAGAGAAGAATTCAGAGAGAGACGGAGAAAGATCCAGAGGGAGGGAGAGACCACGGGGAAGGAGAGAGACGGCGCTCATCTGTTGGTTCGGTCGGCCGGCGACGAGGCGGACGAGGTGGAGCGCTCCTGCTCGGGGCCTCGAGCAGCTACACGATCCATACAGGATCGAGGGAAGAAGTGGCCTATGCTGGATGGGTGAATTGGGCAGGGGAGATCCCAAGGGGGATTCGGTGGAGTGGCGGCGGCGTGGGGATGGATGGGACATGGCGCCTAGGATCTAGGGTTAGGCTAGATTAGGTATGGGGTTGATTTATATATATGGAAAAAAGGGTTTAGGGTAGATTTGGACCCTCCGATATAATTGGACGGTCGAGAAGAAATGGCTTAGGGGAGACCAACAAATAAACGCAGATGTTTTATAGATGTTTGGGGATGATCCGGATCCATCGGTAACGACAGACCGGTTCGGGTTCGGGGAAGTTTTCAGACGCACGAAAGAGGGGGGTCGGTGCACTGTGCAAAGTGGGATTAGATGGGCTGTGCGGAGGGGGGTTGGGCTGAGAAGAGAGAAGAGAAGGCAGCCCGACAACAGTCTCGGAGACCGAAACGTCTGACGAAAGTACCGGCAACGGTACCGCTATACATTTAACGGTTGGGCTATCAAACGAACTCCGAATGCGACGAAACTTGGCAGGCGCTCTGCCTACACTATAATAAGAATGCCCGACAAGTTGCAACCGATTCCGAGAACATTTTTGTGCCACTTATAAAATAATATTTCGGAGGTGCCGCGGGCGCGTGCGAGTGTGACTGGACTCCGAACGGACAACGGAGAGAAACGGCGGAACCCGAACGGATGCAAGTTTTATGAAAACGATGCCGATGCAATGCGAATGATGACATGAGACGAGATGCATAACAAGAACAAAATGCAAAACAACAGACAAAAACCCAAACATGGAGGAAATAACATATCGCATCTCCGGGAAAGGCAAGAGTCGGAGTTACGAATATGGAAAGTTGTATCCGGGGCGTTACATGAGCGTTGCCGGGCTTGGCACCAGCTTCCTTGTCTTGATGTTTATGACCTTTATGCCGAGGTCTGAGGGTGCCTCTTTGTATCTGTTGCTTGCCGCCTTGGACCATAGTGATGCGTGGGCGTCTGCGTGCGTGCCCGTGGTTTTTATGCTCGAGTTGAGGTAGCCAGTTGTGCTGTATGTGCCCTTTATTGGGGCTCTCGAGTTCGTATTTCTCGGTGGCCAGTATCTTGGTCCACCTATCCTCTAGTGCATCTTGGTCAGTTGTGAGCTGCTCTTGTTTCCTTTGCAGGCTCCTTGCTGTAGCCATGAGTCGTCGCTTGAAGCGAACTTGTTCCACTGGCTCCTCTGGTACGCCGAATTCGTCGTTGCCGAGGCTTACCTCGTCGTTGGAGGGGGGGTGATTGTCCCTCTCCCAGTATCCCGTCGCCATTGGTCCGGCATGCTTAAGTGTAGGATGACTCGGGTTGTATTCCTTTTTGGCACTGTCCAGACTACTCTCATTTCCGGGGCCGTTTTTTGGTGTGGCGGGGTTTGGAGTGGTACCGATAACGCACATGTTGTGCCTTTCTTCCTGAGGGGTTGTCATCCGTTGCCTCGTCGCCATTAGTTTCCTTCAGAGTGTCCGCCATATATATATCATATGAGGAGGGGGCCGTCCACCGCTCGATGAGCGGTGGCTCCTGTGATTCTCCTACATCGTCGTCCATACCGTCGATGTCTTCGGAGTCGAAGTCAAGCACGTCAGTTAGATCATCAATCGTGGCAATGAAGTGGGTGGTGGGTGGGCAACGAATTCCGTCGTTGTCTGCTTCCCACTCAGGCCGGACATAGTTCGGCCCAGAGTCTCCTGACAAGGAGGGAGACTTCCATAAGTCCAGCATGTCGCCAAAGGGCGAGTGTTGAAAAACGTCCGCTGCGGTGAACTCCATCACTGGGGCCCAACCAGGATCGGTGGACTCGGGGGCGCGCGGACTGGAACCTGTGTCCGAATATGAATCTGGGGGTCCGGAGTCATAGGTTCCCTTAGAGGTGAAACCTGTGTTCGGCTCCATCGCCGGTGAAGGTACGGCCTGCGGGGCGGGGTCCAGCCCTCCGTCCTTAGGCGAAGCAACTTGTCCCAGATTTATATCCGAGGCTTCTGCCGGGATGATATCCTGAGCGACGTTTGACAGCAGGTCTAAGCCGTGCTCATCGCGACTGTTTGGCGCTTCTGGCGCTGGCCCGAATCCATCGAAGTTCAAGTCTCCGCAGATATCCGCCGTGTAGTTCAGGTTTCCGAACCTTATTTGATGGCCGGGGGCATAGCTATGTATCTGCTCCAAGTGGCCAAGCGAATTGGCCTGTAGCGCGAAGCCGCCGAACACGAAGATCTGTCCGGGGAGGAAAGTCTCACCCCGGACAGCGTCGTTAATGACGATTGAAGGAGCCATCGAGCCTGACGGCGACGTCACAGAGGAACTCTCAATGAAAGCACCAATGTCGGTGTCAAAACCGGCGGATCTCGGGTAGGGGGTCCCGATCTGTGCGTCAAGGCTGATGGTAACAAGAAGTAAGGGACACAGATGTTTACCCAGGTTCGGGCCCTCTCGATGGAGGTAAAACCCTACTTCCTGCTTGATTAATATTGATGATATGGGTAGTACAAGAGTAGATCTACCACGAGATCGTAGAGGCTAAACCCTAGGAGCTAGCCTATGATGGTATGAATGTAATTGTGATCGGCCTTCTATGGACCAACCTCTTTGGTTTATATAGACACCGGAGAGGGCTAGGGTTTACATGGAGACGGTTTACAAGGAAGGAAACATAATATCCGGATCGCCAAGCTTGCCTTCCACGCCAAGGAAAGTCACATCCGGACACGGGTCGAAGTCCTGAGTCTTGTATCTTCACACTTCAACAGTCCGGACGTTGTACACAGTCCGACTGTCCGGATACCCCCTAATCCAGGACTCCCTCACCCACTACCTATTGATGATAGCTTTCCTGATGAACAATTAAATGTCATCGGTACTTCTCATAGCACTCCATGGTATGCTAATTATGCTAATTATATTGTTGCTAAATTTGTACCACCTAGCTTCATATACCAACAAAAGAAAAAGGTTTTGTATGATTTGCGACATTACTTTTGGGATGACCCACATCTTTATAAAGAAGGAGTAGATGGTGTTATTAGACGTTGTGTACCTGAGCATTAACAGGAACAGATCCTACACAAGTGTCACTCCGAAGCTTATGGAGGACACCACGCTGGAGATAGAACTGCACATAAGGTATTGCAATCCGGTTTTTATTGGCCCACTCTCTTCAAGGATGCCCGTAAGTTTGTTCTGTCTTGCGATGAATGTCAAAGAATTGGTAATATTAGTAGACGTCAAGAAATGCCTATGAATTATTCACTTGTTATTGAACCATTTGATGTTTGGGTCTTTGATTATATGGGACCTTTTCCCGCCTCTAATGGATATACACATATTTTAGTTGTTGTTGATTACGTTACTAAGTGGGTAGAAGCTATTCCAACTAGTAGTGTTGATCATAACACCTCTATTAAAATGCTTACGGAAGTTATTTTTCCGAGGTTTGGAGTCCCTAGATATTTAATGACTGATGGTGGTTCACACTTTATTCATGGTGCTTTTCGTAAGATGCTTGCTAAATATGATGTTAATCATAGAATTGCATCTCCATATCACCCGCAGTCTAGTGGTCAAGTAGAATGGAGCAATAAAGAGCTCAAATTAATTTTGCAAAAGATGGTCAATAGGTCTAGAAAGAATTGGTCCAAGAAACTGAATGACGCATTATGGGCCTATAGAACTGCATATAAGAATCCTATGGGTATGTCTCCGTATAAGATGGTTTATGGAAAAGCATGTCACTTACCTCTCGAACTAGAACATAAGGCATATTGGGCTATTACAGAGCTCAACTATGATTTCAAACTTGCCGGTGAGAAGAGGTTATTTGATATTAGCTCACTTGATGAATGGAGAACCCAAGCTTATGAAAATGCCAAGTTGTTTAAAGAAAAAGTTAAAAGATGGCATGACAAAAGGATACAAAAGTGTGAGTTTAATGTGGGTGATTATGTATTGCTATACAACTCTCGTCTAAGATTTTTTGTAGGAAAACTTCTCTCCAAATGGGAAGGTCCCTACGTTATCGAGGAGGTCTATTGTTCCGGTGCCATAAAAATAACCAACTTCGAAGGCACAAATCCGAAGGTGGTAAACGGCCAAAGGATCAAACATTATATCTCAGGTAATCCCATAAATGTTGAAACCAATACTATTGAAACTGTAACCCCGGAGGAATACATAAGGGACACTTTCTAGAATGTTCCAGACCCCGAAAAGGAATAGGTATGTGGTACGGTAAGTAAACCGACTCCAAAACAATTTTTAGGGCAATATTTCTCCGTTCTGGAATATTTAGAAAAATAGAAAAACAAGTAGCAGCCCGGGGAGGACACGAGGCCTCCACGAGGGTGGAGGGCGCGCCCTACCCCCCTGGGCGCGCCCCCCTACCTCGTGAGCACCTCGTGTGCCCTCCGGACTCCGTTTTCTTGCATGATATGTATTTTGGTCGGTAAAAATTCATTATATATTCTCCCGAAGGTTTTGACTCCCATATCACGCAAATATCCTCTGTTTTTGTTTCGAGTTGTTGCTGTTGCAGATTAGAGCAAGATGCCTTCTCAAGAGTCAGTCGGGGAGAGCCGGGTATCTAACCCGGCATCGGAACCAAGGGCAAACAGCGACGCTGACCACTTTGGGTCAGCAACGGAGGAAGATATGGAGGCTGACCTGATGAGGGTAGATGCCATGGAAGATCAAGAAGTCACCTCTCGCCTCCAAGCTGGGTTTACGATGGGGGAACTACAGAGCTCAGCTATTCCAAACTCGGTTATCCCTTCCAATGTTAGATTTCTTTCCTATGAAAATATTAGGAGGAGTGTCTCTTGTTCTCCCGCAGCTATGCAACACCCTTGGGTGCAAGGAGCTTTAGTTATTACAGGAAAGCTTCACAAGGAAATAATGGACCTCAAGCAGCAAGTCAATAAGCTTGAGGAGGAGAACCGTATTTTGAGGGGAATCATCGCCAAGAATATTACACCTACAACAAAGAAGGAGAAATAATCACATGGGTATGGGCACTCCCCTTGGCAACTGCCAAGCTTGGGGGAGGTGCCCTGGTATCGTATCATCATCACAACTCCTATCTTTACCGTTTTTCTTAGTTCGGTCCTTTCAGTAGTATCTTGATTTAGTATAATAAAGTCATGGCATGATCTAGTTTTGAGTTTTGCTTTATGATCCTTCTTTGTAATCGAGTCCGTGAGCTATATAATAAAGATTAGTTGAGTCAAGGGCTTGATTATTTTGCCATGATCTTGGGTAAATAGAAAGAAGAAAAAGAATAAAAAGAATCAAAGAGTTCATATTGATCTTATTGAAAGTAATGACTTCACATAGAAAGAGTATGATGATTAAAAGTTGTTGGGAGTTAGCAAATATAGCTTTGGTCATCGTTGCAATTAATAGGAAGTAATAAGGAAAGAGAGGTTTCACATATAGATATATTGTCATTGACATCTTTTATGATTGGGAGCACTCATTAAAATATGACATGCTAAAGAGTTGAGGTTGGACAAGGAAGACAACATAATGAGTTATGTTTTCTTACATCCGAGATAAAGTATGTTGTCATGGATCCTCTACCGTGTTGAGCTTGCCTTTCCCCCTCATGCTAGCCAAATTCTCAGCACCAAGTAGAAATACTACTTCTGCTTCCAAATACCCTTAAACCAGTTTTGCCATGAGAGTCCACCATATCTACCTATGGATTGAGTAAGATCCTTCAAGTAAGTTGTCATCGGTGCAAGCAATAAAAATTGCTCTCTTTTATTATTATTGCATTATCTACCTATGGACGGACTGCATAATAAAGGTCCACATACAAGGGGCAATATAAAGTGACGTTCTTTTGCATTAAGATTTTGTGCATCAACCCTAAACGCGCATGACAACCTCTGCTTCCCTCTGCGAAGGGGCTATCTTTTATTATTATCTTCTACCTTATGCAAGAGTCACGGTGATCTTCACCTTTACTTTTTCATTTTATCCTTTGGCAAGCTCAGCATGTTGGAAAGAACATGATATATATATATCTAATTGGATGTAGGGGAGCATGAATTATTATTGTTGACATTACCCTTGAGGTAAAAGGTTGTGGGGCAAAACTATAAGCCCCTATCTTTCTCTGTGTCCGATTAAAACTCCATAATCACAAGTATTGCATGAGTGTTAGCAATTATGAAGGACTAAGTGATAGTTGAGTATGTGGACTTGCTTTTAAGCTCTGACATAGACTCTTTCCGATGTTATGATAAATTGCAATTGCTTCAATGACTGAGGTTATAATTTGTTGGTGCTCAATAAGGTTTCTGATTCATACTTTTGCATTGTGAAAAGATCATCACTTGAACATGAGTAATCATATGACAAAATATATATATGTTGTTGTTATGGAAATAATCATGATGCCTTCATGTCCGTATTTTATTTTTATCGACGCCTCTACCTCTAAACATGAGGACATATTTATTGTTATCGGCTTTTTGCTTGAGGACAAGCGAGGTCTAAGCTTGGGGGAGTTGATACGTCCATTTTGCATCATGCTTTTATATCAATACTTATTGCATTAGGGGTTGTTATTTCATGTTATGTCACAATACTTATGGCTATTCTCTCTTATTTTACAAGGTTTACATGAAGAGGGAGAATGCCGACAGCTGGAATTCTGGGCTGGAAAAGGAGCAAATATTGGAGGCCTATTCTGCGCAACTCCAAAAGTCCTGAAACTCCACGGAATATCTTAAAATAAATAAAGAAAAATCGTCGCCAAAGATGAAGTCCAGGGGGGCCACACCC